>NC_056731.1:685545418-685670418 GCF_019279795.1 Protopterus annectens
ACTTACCCCAAGAACCCTAGATGTCTGACATGGAGCTATTAGAGCAGTCATGGGATGATCAGGAGGACTGAAGGGTGACAACAGCCAAGAGGGGGTGATGGAGGCTGCAGCCATATATGCTAGTTCACATGACACAGCAGAGTGTGGGTCACAAGTCTGAGTAATGACAAGCCCCATATACAGAAGTACACAGATAAATCAGAGATGCTCAAACAGTGTTGCCCTATTACAGCAACACAGAACACAACAGGAAAAAGGCCAGCAGTTGTCCAGATGGAATATCATGCATACCCTAACCACAATATCATCTGCAAAACATTACATACATATCTGGCTTAAAGAATTGATGGCTTAGACAAGATCAGTCAGAACTGCTTAACTGTAGGCAAGGCACATCACCAAAAGTGACTATACTGGCATGTGTGCTACATGTCTAAGGTGTGTACAATAAAAGGTGATTACAGCAATGCACGCTGTCATCATATGTATAATTAGTGTGTAAAGCTAGCAGCACTGCTGTCAGTAAGTCAATGACTTTCAGAATGTGCATTGGGGGATGTACTGTAACCAACAGAACCTAAATTTGTGTGGGGGGTTGTATGATAAAATTGAGATCAGTTCAGACTTCATAGGAATGTGTAACACTGTAGGACTTTAGTATAAACTGCAAACAGCAGCATAAATATTAATAGCAAGGTAAGATGAAACAACAAAGCAACGTAATTGACAAGATACATACACATACTGCAGGTACTAATAGAAAGGCACACATGAGAATTACACTTTATCAAGAGGATAACAATGGTGAGATGGGAAAGCATAGCTGCATGTTGTGATGGGGGAGCCAGGTGCATTATTATAAAAAAGTGCCGCAAGTATTACTGATATGCAAAATTAAGTATACCTGTGCATGCAGTAACGGCAGACTACAATGGAATGTTTAATAGTGAAAGCAATGCCATAGCTGTGAGGTTGTAAGCTGATGATTTGAAGATATGATTGATGTATATCAGCTAGCAGCAGCAGGAAAGTCATCAATATTTTAACAAAATGTTCACAAGGATATATATGTACAACATGACATCACATGAAGGCAGTCTATAATGTCAGCTACATGAGTAGGAAAAAGCCTATGGTATCAGACAAGAACAGGTAGAGAAGGCAGTGGTCAGCACAGTGGTCATCATTGCCACAGGGTTAGGATGACATGATAGGATAGAATATGGGTTAACTGAGAGTGTTACACTAACTCAGCCAAGGGTCCAAAACACTGACTACTCACACAATGGTCTTGGCTGCCCTGCCATGTCCGAAAATACTATGCTCACTGTGTTGTACTGATGAGCTGGATGTGGTGACATTTTCAGTTCAGCGTATAGTGTGGGCATGAACAGTGCAATGTGTATGTCTGAGCATGACTGATGGGTCCCACAAATGGTGACCAGCAGCAGATGTGCATACTCATTGCAGCACAGACAATGATGTATGAGCTCCATGTGTGGGTGTTTTGAGAGTTAGTATGCCTCTTCCCACTGTAGGTAATCTGCTCAGGACATGTAACACCTTGTTTGTGCTATGACACTGCTCCAGTTCAGCTATAACAAGACATTCAACAGAGCATGGAGCAGATACCATGCTCTTATACTGATCAGCCAATGCTGCTGTGACCTCCCCATGCCTGCACTCCTGACCCTCTTGTTACACATGGAACTGGTACGATACGTGGTCAGTAGCATGAGCAAGTGCACGATGGTCATTGCCATGACATTGCTGGCAATGTTCATGCACCTGTAAGAGTGGGCGTACACCATTAAACCCACATTCATGCAAATCAGCTACATTCCCACATGCAATCCAACAGACATTATCACTTAGTTGTGAGGCAGACTCGACAACACTCCAAGACTCAAGTGGGGACAGTAGGTCAAGGTCATCATGACAAACATCTAATACCCCATCATCAAAAGACTGGCTGGCCACAATATCCTGCTGATTGGAGCCTATACCATGAATCACAGGACTTCCCCCTCTAAAGTGTGACAACCTTGACCCAAATGCAGTGTTCTGTGTACTATTGGCCATACTATCTGAATGAGGTACATTGCATCCCTCTTCATGATCAGTGGACAGGCTTGTGGAGGAGGTAGGAAGAAAACATGCTGCAAATACAGATATGATGCATATCATATCATATACATTGACAGAGAGCAAATGAGGCAGAATATAACTGATAGAAACCTGATAATCTCCTGCAAGTGAAGCAACTGCATGGCCCAAAAAAGAAATGCAAAATTACCAAAATAGAAGAGCCAGCAGATTAAGGTGAAATGTGGAATTATTTATTTAGGCAAAATATAAGTGATGCCTACATATATTGGCATGTACTAATAGTACTTACTAAGCATGGCAAAGGTTGTATTGCCAATTAGTTCAAATGGTTAATCAGTGCAGTATTGTATGAAGGTGAATGACTGAGGGTTTAAATCTAACAGATTCATTTTTTTTATCAACTTGCATACGCATTAATTCAACTACATGAAACTATAACATGGTTGGGTGCTTCAATCATTACTAAAATATTTACGCATGTTTTATTGTGCATTAACACTGTCAAGAAATTAAACAATGTCATCTGTGCTAGCATGTCTGGCTGAAGTTTTTTTACATAATTTCAGATTAGCCTGTGTATTATATGACAGCATGACAAGCTATGATATTGTAAATAAGTTCTTGTATGTTGATTAATGTTGATTAATGCTCTATTTGTACAGGATGCTTTAAAGAGTTGAACACTGTTCTGTTACGTCTAACTGCATGTTTGTGAAGGTGATTCTAACTGCAGCCTTTTTCAGAGTGAGTTGATCTGCAGATGATGTCATCAGAATGTTTCCAGTTGCTCTGTGTTTACTGTCAGAGACTGAAACACAGGAAGGAATTTTAATAAACAGCTGTCTGTTGATTTTCAAACAGTGAAATAAAACTAATAACTGGAAGAGTTAGACAGTTAATCTAGTCTATAAAAGAGCCTATTGAAGATAGTTGAGGTCAGTTATAGTAGTAGTTGTGTTGAATTGTAGAGTTGAGTTCACAGTAGTTGTTCAGTTCAGCTCACAGTTGTACTAAGCAATGGATATGAAAAGGACTTACCAAGAACTGTAAGCCTGTTTTTGCTCTGTTGTGATATTTAGTTTAGATCAGGGGCAGTGTTCTTCAGCTGGAAAGGAAATTATAGCTTAATTAGTCAGAGTTTTTTTAAATGTTGGATTTCTATCCTTCAGTTTTAATTTAATTTTCCTGGTGACTGAATTTAGTTTGTTCATTGAAATTATAAGTTTAATCATTTTGCTCGTTATTAAATATTTTTATTATCTTACATTGTTGCTGATCAGTCAGTGTATTCTTTAGTGATTTGAGAGAGCTTATACCTGTTTTGATAATTCCAGGACCACTCTGAAAGCCTGTCTGCTTTAGGTCATTTGCTTCCATTTGTTTTAATACTTAATCTTAATAATTGGACAACCCTTTGGAAGGGCATGTAGATGCTTGGGTTGGTGGCAGCATTTTACTGTATAATATGGGGAAAGGGACACAGCTGGAAATCTGTATCAGCCTTTCCCAGAAGTGCTTGGATGTATGACATTCAATTTATTCAAGTGTGAGTATATCAGAGGGCTTAAACTGGGATAACATTGCCCTGGAGTGTGTAATAAGGAGTGATATTTGGAGTGGACAGAAATTTACAATCCAATCCCAGGTTGCAGAGCATGTTCCTGTTGTGTTCCTAGGGGAAACTGTGAGATATTACACCTGTTTAAGTGACATTCTCACATTAGAGTCAGTAGTGAGGATCACATTTCCTTAGTTGCTGATCCAGGATTGAAGAGGATGTCACATTATTGTTGGCAATTTGGTGGGATATTAGCTGGACATCATAAACACTTACAACTCATATGCCACATATGACTAAGTATTTCTGTGTTATCCATAACACTCTGAGAGTATTTTATATTATTCATTTTACTGGCAAGGCTCTTATTGTGCTTCATTTGCATTACTTATGGGAACCCTTAACTGAAGAATATCATTGTTAAATGATAGACTGTAAACATACAATACCCTACTATATGAATTAGAGATATGTGAGCACCACAGGTGGAAAGTCAGTTAAGATGACTGGATTATGCAATTACACTTTTCTTAAAGTAAATGTGCATGTGGAATCCTAAAAATGGAGTATAGTTGAAGAGGTTGCAGCCTAGGTACAGTCAGTGATGGTATGGTAGATTGTTGTTTGTTTGTTGGTTTAATTCCCACATCAGTCCTTTTGTTTATGCAATGCCAACCCCTTATGTTGTTGTTGTTGTGTCTTTCGGCTTTTCCTGGTTAGGGGTCGCCACAGCGGACCTCCGGTCCGCTAATGATTGGCAGTTGGTTTTTACGTGCTGAGTTGCCAGCCCTAATGCACAACCTTCAACGAAGGTATACCCATTCACGCATGTCTCCATGCAGAAGACGCTCTAGCTGAGAGTCGAACCGGTCAGCGTCTTACTGTGAGGCAACAACGCTACCCTTATGTGATATAGTTTAATAGGATATTATGCCAAATAACATATTTAAGGACATCTGTATGTTTTAGCACACACTCCATACAGGCCATGAATAATTAAGCATTTCATTGTATGCAAGGCCTTGAAATCTAGTGATTGTATAATGGTTTAAATATTAAGTCACCATGGTCTTTCTCACACTAATTTTTCATACATTCACAGTTACCTAGAAAATGCTGCATATGCACACAATGCTCAGTATTTCTCAAATAAATATATATATATATATATATATATATATATACTTGATATGGTCGAAAGCTCATATGATCGACAACCATAACACTGACACAAAAACACCTAAAGTTCAAAACACCTAAAGCTCAAATGATCGAAACTCATAACACTGACACATGAAATCCAAAGCATTATGTCCTTATCCCGCTGTAGCGTGATCCTGGAGTAGGAATAAATAGTTAGGGAAGGTGTGGGGGGCACAGCCTCCCACATTGGGGGGATGGGGGCGGAGCACCCCACATATGTCATAAATCTTAAACATACACACGGATACTTATAACAGAAATTACTACATTTATCTGAATAATGTGGGGGCTCCACCCTTCCACACTTCCCAATGTGGGGGGCTGTTCCCCCCCCACCCCCATAACTATTTATTCCAACTCCAGGGTCACGCTACAGTAGGGAAAGGGCATAATGCTTTGGATTTCATGTGTCGATGTTATAAGTTTCAGTCATATGAACTTTAAGTGTTTTGTGCTTTAGGTGTTTTGGTGTCAGTCAAATGGTTGTTGATCATATGAACAGTCGACCATATGAAGTAGATCCATATATATATATATATATATATATATATATATATATATATATGTATATATATATATATATATATATATATATATATATATATATATATATATATATATATATACATATGAGAAATACTGATATTGTGTACATATGCAGCATGTTATCTGGTCCCAGCAATATATACACACATATACATATATCTAAATATAATCTCTCTCTCTCTCTCTCTCTCTATAGATATATATATATATATAGATATATATATATATATATATATATATATATATATATATATATATATATATATCAATACTTATATCTATATATTTATATATACATATATACACACACACACACACACACACACACACACACACACACATACACACAAACATATATATGTTTAGATATGGGGATGTATGTATTGGTATATGTACAGAGATATCTAGATATGTATACACACAGATATATATATATATATATATATATATATATATATATATATATATATATATGTGTATTCATATGTCAACGTTTGTATGCATGTTTGCAAACGTAGTTTATATTAATATCTGTGGTGTTACTAATGCTATGGTCTTAGGTTCATAGGTTCATAGGTTCATACTAGGCTATCTGCCCGAGGGCATTTATAAGCCTAGCCCATTGTTTTGTGGCTTACGCCACCCCTTTAGTATGGGGAACTATACCCATTATTTTGCTGTGCCTCTGTCGAGCAGTGACACTGAGGTAATTCCTGGGGTATATCTGCGATCTCCCATCCATTGGTCAAGATTTCTCTTGAACAAGGCCAGCGAGGTGCTCTGCCTCACATGTACCGGGATTTTGTTCCACAGCATAGGGAGTCTTTGGGTGATGAATCTATCCCTCCAGCACATCCTATTAATAGCCGTGTCAAGGTTTAAGTCTCCCACCCTTGTGGCTCTGATGGATCTAGATTTTTTGAGGTGAAGCATATTCATCAAATCTGGGTTTGACATGGCCTTGTATGTTAGGCAAAGGTCACCTCTGAGCAAGCGGTAAGCAACTGAATAGAGCTGGAGTTCTTTCAGTCGGGCAGCATAGGACAGATTTTTGAGACCCTTTATCCTTTTGGTGAGGAACTTTTGTGGCCTCTCCAGCTGCTGCAAGTGTCGGGTCAGATACATTCCGAATGGGGCATTGTACTCAATCATTGGTCTGATGAGTGATGAGTAAAGGGAGACTATGACCTCCCTTGATCTAGATGAGAATCCCTTCATGATAAGGTGGGCAATGTAGAAGGACGTCCTAACTACTTTAGCTACATGGGTGTCGAATGACAGACTACTATCAACCTGGGTCCCCAGGTCCCTGATAACTTCTTCTGTGCTCAGTGGATTGCCACCTATTTGGTAGCTAGGGGTAACCTTGTTTTTCCCGAAGGGTATGACTATGCATTTTTGGCATTTAACTTTAGGCCGTGGCTCTGGCACCAGTTATCCATTTCTGTGAGACCCTTCTGAAGGATATCTGTGTCAGATGTGTTTTCTACTATGGCGCCCAGTTTGCAGTCATCTGCAAACTTTGTCAGCCATAACCCTCCTGTGTTTGCTTGTACTTGGAAAAGTAGATGCCAAACAAGAGTGGGCCCAGGACTGAGCCCTGTGGGACACCACTTGTGACAGGCTTTGAGTCTGACATGGCGCCAGCAACTCTGACCCTGTGAGTTCTGTCACTCAGCCAGTTTGCAACCCATCTTGTGATGTATGGGTTAACATTTAAGCTGATGAGTTTTTCAATGATACCCGAGTGGGGTATTGTATCGAAGGCCTTAGCCAGATCGAGGTAGGCTGTATGGACTGCCTTTCCCTCATCAATGGCTTTGGTGACTGTTTTGAAAAAGTCAACCAAGTTTAAAAGGCATGATCTGCCTTTGACAAAGCCAAACTGGGTTGGATCCAAAGTCTGCAAATTCCCTATGTCTTTATTTATGAGGTCCATTATGATCCTCTCCATGGCTTTGCAGATAAGGCTTGTCAAGCTAATGGGCCGGTAATTTCCAGGGTCTGTGGAGGCACCGCCTTTGTGAAGTGGGACCACAGTTGCAGTGCGCCACTCCTGGAGTGCGTATCCAGAGGTAAGACTTTGATTAAACAGCTGTCCTAGCTGTGGGTTTAATTCCTCATTGAGTTCGTGGAGCACACAGCCGGGGACACCATCGTGTCCCATGGATGCTGTGTTTTTTGCTTTGGAGAGAGCAGTTCTCTCTTGGGCGCTGGAGATGTTTGGGGGGCTGCACTCATTTGGTATAGATATCTCTCCTTTTGGGGGGGAGGGGGGGAGAAGTTTGCACTGAACCTGTCAGCCAGTATGTTGGCAATGTCTGTAGGATCAGTAATCTTCACATCATTTTGAACTAGTTCTGAGCATATCTGGGAGTTTCCTCCTAGGTTTCTAACATAGCTAAAGAAGGCCTTATGATTGTCTTTTGAGTCTTTAGCTATTTTTCTCTCGAAATTTGCTTTGGATGATTTTATGAGAGCTCTTAGTTTTTTACTTATAGTGATCAAGGGTGTCTTACCTTTTAAGGATTTTGCTCTATCTTGTAGTAGCTTCCTCCTTTTGTTGTAAAGTTTGTTTATGGCTGGGGTCCACCAGACTGGACGCTTGCCTTTGGTACAAAGAGTCTTTGTTTTGCTTGGGATTGCCTTATTCATGCAGTCCTGCAGGTGCTGGTAGAAGGCGTTTGTAAGTGATTCAGCGGCTTGAGTATTGTTTTCCGCCGGCTCGGGGGCCTGAAAGGAGACCACACTAGTCTTTAGAAGTGTGAAGTCGGCTTTTGAGAAGTTCTTTACTGTGGTCTTTTTTATTTCAGGTGGGGGTGGGATGAGGACCTCCAGCGAGATTAGTTTGTGATCTGATCTCACCAGTGAGGGTATACTTCGGTGTTGAACATTGTGCTCCCATGTTCGTGATGATGAGATCAAGTATGTTATCTCCTCTTGTGGGGATGGTGACTAGTTGTTCCATGGCATTTGAGTTTATGAATTCCAGGAACTTTTGGGCTAGGGTGTTTGGGCTTGAGTAGTGTTCCCAGTCTATATTAGGGTAATTGAAGTCACCTAGTATGATGGTGTTTGGTGATACATTTATCCCCTCTAGTGTTTTCAGGAAGGCCATGTGAGTTTCCTGAGTTTGTGAGGGTGGCCTGTAACATGCTACAATTTGCAGAGCAGTCTTGCCTATGGTTAATTGCACCTGGATGGTCTCCGATGCATTGTGCGTTGCCACCAGTCTTGAGGTGTGGGTGTCCTTGATGAATATGGATACCCCCCCTCCTTTCTTGGTATTGTCCGGATGATAGTTTAGTACTACTTAATGTTGTCTGTACACCATTAACTCTGTTTTGTTAGACAATCATTTGAGCAAAATGGTGGGCACATCATTCTTTATATTATAGAAAGGGATTCCATCATATTGCAGCTCTCTTGCATTCCATATTAAACATTCCCTGAGTACAGTTAATAATAAATGACATTATTTTATGCTATGCTTATGCATTCACATGTCAGACAGATTTTACTCACATGAACTCATTTGCCTGCAGTGTAGTACATGTAGCTAGGCAAGTAGGGTACTGAACTCTGGTCTAGACATAGATGACTGCTGTAGGTTTAAAACTAGCTTCCTCTTTGCTGATGTCAGGTATGTTAGTGTGCAAGGTAAATCTACACTGGCATATATGAATACCTCCATGAGAAAATTGTAAATTGTCTTGTTTCAATGTGCTTTAAACTATAAATTGTACATTATGACAATATGTTTTGAACTGATGTCATCTTTCATTACATGTTGTATAACTGCATAAGACTGAGTCATTGCTGTTATTTAAAATTTACACTCGTATATTGTTACAGTTGCTGAGGACAGAGGATGTAATCAAACTAAGGTCATTGAGAGAATGCAGAGCCTGAAGGAGTAGTGATGGGAGAGAGGAATATCTTCCATGTTTATTACTGACATCACAGTTCTTCCTTTCATTGTTAATGACATTTAAATACATCCATGAAGCACTGTTAAGGCAGATGGTGTCACATAGGTTCATAGGAGGTTACTAGGCTGGTGGCCCTGTAGCCCTTACAAGCCTAGTCTTGTTAATCCTGAGTTGCCTTAATTGTCTTTGGTTAGATAGATATAATTCACATAGCGCATCTATGATAAACACTGACTACCCCTGTACATGAGGGACATGGGTGCCACCTTGTGGTGAATTTGTGTTCTCCCTTCCATTTGTCCAAGTTGCACTTGAGTAGATTCAGTGAGGAGCTCTGCTTCATGTGAATTGGATGTTTATTACAAAGCAGCATCAATGTCTGGGAGATATATCTGTCTCTCCAGCACGTTCAGTTAATGTCACAAGCTAGGTTAAGATTCCTAGAGCAAGTGACGCTTGTGCCACTTGACTTGTGGATGTGCAGCATATCCATCAGGGCAGGGTTAGTGACTGCACTTTAGGCCAGGCACAAGTCACCTCTCAGCAGCCTATATGATACAGAGTACAGTGACGGGGTTTCAATATATCCATGTAAGTCAATGTTTGGAGGCCCTGTATTTTCTTGGCAAGAAACCTCTCTGGTTTCTCCAGCTGCTGCAGGTGTCTGGTGAGGTACATGTAAAAGGGAACATTGATTGTATTCTATTAATGGTCTGATGAAGTTTGAGTACAGTGGACTTGTAACATCCTTAAATTTGGATGTGATGCCCTTACTTGTGAGATACGCAACATAGAAAACTTTCCTTACCACTGTGGAAACTTGGTGATCGAAGTTCAGATTGCCATATACCTGTGTTCCCAAATCTCACACCACTGGGTTTGAACTTAGGGGGAGTGCTGTCAATATTGCAATTAGAAGGGAATTCCACTTTGCCAAAGGGGATAATAATGCACTTTTTTGAATTTAGTTTTAGACCGTGGCTTTGGCACCAGTCATTTGTCTGTGTTAGCATCTCCTGAAATATGTTAACATAGTTGGACCCTCAATTATTGCACCCAGTTTGCAATCATCAGTGAACTTGGTGAGCCAAAGACCATCTACTTTAGCCTGGATTTCTGTGAAATAGATTCAAAACAGTAAAGGGCCCAGGACAAATCCTTGTTGTGTGCCACTGGTGACAGGTGTACTGGTAGAGGTGCAGTCACCAACTTTTACAATATGTGTTCTGTTGGTGAGCCAAATGGCTACCTGTCTAGTGACATAAGGGTTAATCCTCAGTTTTTTAATTTCTCCAGGTCTTTTGGGTTTCTAATACCATGACGGGAATGGACCCCATTCCTAAGTTAAAGTATGATTAAAGGTAATGAAATTAATATTGTTTCAATTTTTGATGTCAGCCAAAAGTGCTTTTCAAAGCACCCACAATGTGCCCAGTAATGACTCATTCTGCAATTCGTATGGAATCACATGGATTGGTAACATATCTAAATACGACTGTAGATTCTTTTTTATAAGACCCATTGCTCCTACTACTATTGGAACTGTCTGGGTATCTTTCTTCCACATTGCTCTCATTTCTGCCTGCAGATCCTGATATTTTATGACTTTGTGTCACTCTGTATGCAAGACACTGTAGTTACTGGGTGCGGTGATTTCAATGATCAATGCTACTCTTGTCTTCTTTTCTTGAACCACTATATTCAGTTTTGTAGCATCTATCTTTTGAACTGTTGGTAATGGGTGGTCCCATGTGATATAAACTTCATCATTTTCTGTGATGCTTTGTGGCTCATGTTTCCAGTGTTTTTCAGCCACTTCAATACCATAATATTTGCACAATCCCCAATACAACAATCTTTCCACATTATTATGTCTTTCTTTCAGTATACAGTCCTTCTGCCATTAATATGTCATAACCTGCAACAAAGTGTGCAACTGTTTCCAATTCGGTTTTACAAAACCTACATTTGTCTGTTTCACCCACATGTTCAATGTACTCTGTAAACCAACGTGTATGTAGTCCACTGTCTTGGCCTGCCAATATTAACCTTTCATCTCTCTTGGTTTGAATTTGCCTCACCTTAACAATTCCTGCATTTCTTCATGATCAAAATGAGGTTCTTCCAGAAGTTTTCTATACTTGCAACTATATTTATGCTTTTTCTTCATTTCTTGCTTTCTCATTTGTTCCTTCACCTTATATCCTTTATTTTGTTTATCGTCACATTCAGTTGCTGCCTGATTTTTATCTAATTCTGGTTTGATTTCCATTCCTGCTTGACGCTGATATACTTCTGCTAATTTAACTAGAGAAATCATCTTAGATTTATTCTCCTCATGTTTCAAAACTTTCATTACATTTGGATTTTGTGAGGCAGGCAGATATGTGTGGAGTCCCACAATTGCAGATCTATACATATAATCAATTTTAAGAAGGCCCATCCCTCCTTCAGAGCGGGGAATATATAATCTTGATATGCACTGATTTTTATAAATCATTTGGTGAGCATGAAGCATCCTTGTTTTCCTTTCTAATCTATCCAACACATTTTGAGGCCAGTCAATCACTCCAAAACTGTAAGCTAGGACAGGAAGAGCAAATTGGTTTATAGCTTGAATTTTGTTCCTAGTTGTCAGTGCTGTTTTCAGGAATAATTTAAGTCTTCTGAAATATTCCTTACTAAGTTTTATTCACATTTGTTTGTGTTTTATTGTTGATCCTTCATCAATTCCGAGGTATTTATGCACTCCCTCTTATTCAAGTTCTTTTATATCACACTCTTGTCCCAAACTGATGTTTTCCTGACATTGCAGTTTTACTGCTTTAAAGGTTGCTTTTGCACATTTATCAAGACCAAATGACATTCTTATATCATTTGAAAATGTTTTGACAACTTACAGTTGTGCTTTCTGTTCCTCATCTGATGAGCTATTTAGTTTTAAATCATCGACAAAGAGAAGATGAGAAATCTTTACACTTTGTTGTTTTCTAGGAGTCAAATTATAGCCATGGCCTAAGCTGTTAAGTGCACAGCTTTATGGGTTAAGGGCAAGGCAGAACAGCAGCGGGAATCACCCTGGAATATCCCCCTTTGAATTTTTATCCCTGGGATAATAATTTATCCTTTATCATGGCTTAATTGTAAAGTGGTCTGCCACTGTTTCATGTTCACTGTAATGTAGTTGTTCAGTGTAGGGTGTATCTTATACATTTTTGAGCACTCTTTTATCCATGAATCTGGGATACTATCAAATGCTTTTTTGTAGTCAATCCATGCCATACTTAGATTCTTCCCCTTTTTACTGTTTTCCACTATGACTTTATTTAACAACAAATGATCCTTTGTTCCATATGATTTTCTTTTATTGCCCTTTTGTTCTAATGCCAAAATTGAGTTTTCTTCTAAATGACTAGAAACTCTGTCAGCATCAATTCCCGTGTATAGTTTATACGTCGTTGGAAGGCAAGTTATTGGTCAATAATTTTTAGGGTAGCTTGGAGGTTCACTCTTAAGTAGGAGCATTGTTTTTCCTGTTGTTAACCAGGTTGGCTTCTGTTCAGGGTGTGCACATAAATAGTTCTTACGGCTAAATCTTCATGCAAAGATGTTAATACTTTCAGCCAAAAATTAGGTATTGCATCTGTGCCTGTGGTTTTCCAATTAGAGGTTTTTCTTAACTTTGTTTCAGTCTTTCTGGCTGTTACTTCATCCCATTTCATATCCTGTATCTTTGAACCTCTTATTCATTCTTTAACTTCTATCCATTTAGCATATTTGTTATGTTCCACAGGATCTTCATAGATACTTCTCCAAAATGTATCTATTTCTTCTTTTTTTTGATGGTCTTTCAGTTCCTTTTACCTTATTTCCCAGTTCTCTATAAAACTTTTTTGGCTCATCAATAAATTGCTTATTTTGTACTTTTCCTTTATATTTATTTTTGTATCTTCTAAGTCTTTCTACCTATGCTGAAATTTTTAGTTTGCTATTTGCAGTACTGCATAATAGATCCTGGTCTGTTCTAAAACTGCCCATTGCTTTTATCACATCTATTTTTCTTAGTGTTTTGTTGATCTATTCCCTTTTCTATAATCTTCTAACAGTGACACTTCTTGCCTTAACTGCTTTATAGCTTTCTCTATTCGATATTTCCATGATGGTATTCAATTTTGCCCCTTTCTTTCCCTCACTACCCAGTGTTCTTGTGGTAGAACTTTATGAGTTATTAATTTAGCTGCACAGTAATATATCCTGTTTACTTCTGTTATATCACATGGGTCTCTATGAACAGTCCTAACTGCAGTATTCATTTGTTTTATCAAACATCTGACATTTTGGGTTTTATTAACCTTTTGCAGTCTGTTTCTTTCATTGATATTGATATATCTGTCTATGTCTATTAAATCAAGCAACTCTTCTCTTAGCTCATTTTCTTCCAAACTAAGGGCACATCCCTTGTTTTCCAATTCTTGCTGGCATTCTATAGAAGATTATATTGCATTTTCCTGTGGCACATTCTCTTCAACTTCATCCAGTGCCATCTGTTGCTCTATCATATGGGAACTCACTGGCCTATCACTCCTCAACATTGACTGCATCGGAGTTTCCACAGTTTCCTGTTCCTTCCCTTGCTGTCTAGCTTCAAGTGACTGTTTAAACTGGTTTCCTGTGGAAAGCTCCAAATTATCGTCATATGGCACCTGACCAATTGCTTCCTGTTCTACTGATTTTCCCTTAATCTGAATATCCATTACTCTTATACTGTTGTGGTGCTTTCTGAACTAGATTTTCTACACCTAATCCTTCACTTTTCAGGTACTCCATAACCTCAGTTTCTATTTCTTTAACTTCTCCATTACTAATCTCCTTTTCTACTTTTCCTCTTTGTCTTCTTGTTTTTTGTATTGTAAAGTTGTCCATGTCTGCATTCCTTTGCCTGTATTTCTCTTCAAACATCTTTGGTGCTGCTCTTTTTGTATTGGCTAGTTTTACTTTCTCCTTTGCAGAAATATTACACCATATTACATCCATTTTTCTTTCTCATGTCCATATGTCTTCTTCAGATATTTCCTGATCTTCCTGTTTCTCCCTACTTTGAGGACTTACTCCATCTTGCTGTGATATAATCTGTGCTAGGCCTTGTACACCACATCTTTCACTTCACAGGCACTCCATAACTTCAACTTCTATTTATTTAACTTCTGCTTTACTAATCTTCTTTTCTACATTCCAACTTTGTGATTTTATTTTAATTCTCAGCTGGGAGACTTCCTCAATGATGCCTGAGTTAGGGATTGTGTCAAAAGCATTGGCTAGGTCAAGATGGGTAGTATCCACTGTTACTTTCATCCAGGGCTTTGGTGACTTTCTCAAAGAAGTCTACTAGGTTTAATAAGCATGATCAACCCACAATGAAGCCAAACTAGGTTTGGTCTAGACTTTGAAGATTACCTATTCCCTTGTTGATAAAGTCCATGATGATTCTTTCCATGGCCTTGCAGATGAGGCTTGTCAGACTTATGGGTCTATAGTTCCCAGGGTTGGTTGATGGCCTCCCTTCATGTAAGCAGATTACTGTTGCCATTCTCCACCCTGCTGGAGCAAAGCCACTGTTCATGCCTTGATTAAAGATTATCCCAACTGGGTCCACTAGGTCTGGTTTTAGATTGTTTAATAGGCAACCTGGGATGATATCTGGTCCCAATGAAGCTGTATTTTTGGACTTGGTGAGCGCAGATATGACCTGATCTCTAAAGATACTAGGCAGAGGACTGGTGTCATTATGCTTTGAGGTATGGCTGGTGGGGACCGGGGGAATGACATTTGCACCAAAAATGTCAGCTAGCAGGTTGGCAATTTCCTCTGGTATAGTATGAGTTGTACTATCTACTAACAGTTTGGCATATAGCTGGATATTCCCTTTTCGATTTAGAACGTAGTTAAAAAATGACTAATAATTATCTTTAGCTAGGGATGCTATTTTATCTTCAGAATTAGCTTTAGAGGACTTTACAGGATTTATGATTTGCTTGTTCTAGCTGTGGAGGGAATTCTTCCTCTTCTGTATGTACCTCACTAAATGCATACAGCAGCTGGAGAGACCACAGAGGTTCCTGACTAGGAAAACCAAGGGTCTCAAACATCTATCTTATGAGAATAGACTAAAGTCCCGCTTCTCTACTCTGTTTCATACAGATTGCTCAGAGGTGACTCTTCCTGGCATATGAGGCCATCTAACACCGCACCTTACCGGAAATACTGCATATCCGTAAGTCCAACACCACCTGGGTAACTCACACTAGTGATCTCAACCTGGACTGTGATATCAATAGAACATGCTGACAGGACAGATTTGCATTCCAGAGGCTCCCTCCATCTTTGGAACAGGTCCCCCCTTCACGTTAAGCAGAGCTCCTCATTAACCAGTTTTAAGCATGTATGATTGGATGGGAGATAGAAAGCTCACCTTGAGGATCCCACCAGTCTCCCTGCTAGACAGGAGTAATAGGTGCTGACTTTAAGAACAAGAGCATAATATTTGACAAGGCTTGTAAGGGCCCTGGGCCAGTAGTCTAGTAACTTCTTATGATCCTATGAACCTATGATCCTGAGTCAGTTCCCTCTTGTTCTTAGATAGCAGTCTCTTCCTTTTGTTATATAATCTGTTTATACTTGAGGTCCACCAGGGTGACTTGTTTTTTGGGAGGATCTGGTTTTAATCTGGTCAGGCACAGCTGAGTTAATACTGAATGCAAATGTGTACAGCAGCTTCCAATAATACAACACCCAGGTATATCTCATAAGTTTTACTTTAATGTGTGTCCCATTTCCTGACCTCATGATTAAATTTAATTCTGCAGTTTTCAGTCTGCTGAAACATTATATTGTACGGTAAAATCAAGTTTGCTGAAACTGAAAATTTCTGCGAGAACGCCGATAAGTACCTCTACCAATAAAGAAATAAATGCGATAACCAAGCTGTGTATCAATTGTGTTTTAATATAACGTAAAATAATAAAGCGGACAACTCCAAACTAACAGACAAACTGATGGTAAAAAGGACAAACTGGTAGAAAGAACAAGCAAACAAACAAGCTAGTTAAGCGCTTTCACCCCAAAAAAAACTGGGCTTCATCAGAACTGTTGAAAGTCTTGGCAAGATCTAGATAGGCTGTGTGAACCACCTTACCCTCATCTATGGCTTTGGTGACTGCTTCAAAGAAGTCTATCAGGTTTAGGAGACATGATCTGCCTTTTACAAACCTGAACTGGGTGGGATACAGACTTTGGAGATTACCATTGTCTTTGTTTATAAGTTCCATGATGATACGTTCCATGGCCTTGCAAGACCAGGCTCATCAGGCTAATGGGGTGGTAGTTCCCGGGGCCCGTCATGGTTCCCCCCTTGTGGAGTGGGATAACCATCGCTGTGCGGCATTCAGTGGGCACAAAGCCTGAGGTGAGGCTATGATTGAACATGGTACTTAGGTGGGGTGCCAGTTTGTTCTGCGGTTCATGTAGAACGCAGCCTGGGATGTTGTCTGGTCCCATGGATGCTATGTTCTTGGCTTTGGAGAGTGTGGTTTTTACCTGTGCAGCCATGATTACAGGAACTTTGCATTCTTCCGGTATAGAGATGGGCCCTTTAGGGGGTGAGGGGGGGGTGGTAAAGTTAGCACTGAACCTATCTTCCAGGATGTTGGCAATATCAGTTGGGTCTGTATATTTAGTGCCATTGTGCTGTAACTCAGAGCAGATCTGAGTGTTGCAATTGGGATTCCTGACATAGCTATAGAATGCTTTGTGGTTGTCTTTAGAATCAGTGGTGATTTTGTTTTCGTAACTAGCTTTGGAGGATTTTATCAGGGATCACAGCTTCTTACTGAGGCTGACCAGGGAGCCCCTCCACTCATGGGATTTTACTCTCTTTTGCAGCAGTTTCTTTCTTCTGTTGTACAGTTTGTTTATGGCAGGGGACCACCAGATTGGCTTCCTTTTTTTGGAGGATAGCTTCTTGGTTCTGTTTGGGATAGCACGATCCATGCACTCATGTAATTGCTTATAAAGTGCAATTGTGTAGGATTCAGTAGTCGTAACTGTATTGTCCATCTGCATGGGTGTCATGAAGTTCACCAATTCTGTCTTAAAAATCATGAAGTTGGCTTTGCAGAAATTTGTTACCGTGGTTGTCTTAATGGGGTGGGGGGGTGGGAGCAGGATGTGGATATCTAGGGTGATTAGCTTATGGTCAGATCGGACCAATGAGGCATTGACTTCAGGTGTGGAACACCGGTCACTAATGTTGGTAATGACTAGATCTAGGATATTGTTGCCCCTGGTGGGGGTGTGGATAAGTTGATCCAGGGCATTGGAGTTTATGAATTCCAGAAAGCATTGAGTGAAGGAGTTGGTACATGAATAGTTTTCCCAGTTAATGGTGGGGTAGTTGAAATCGCCCATTATTATGGTGTTTGATTGAATACTAATATCTTCCAGTACATCAAGAAAAAAGGAGTGGGAATCCTGGGGCATGGTGGGGGATCTGTAGCAAGCTACAATTTGGATTGCAGTTTTGCCTAGAGTTAGTTGCACTTGGATAACCTCGAATGCGTTATGCTGAGCAACTAGCCTGGAGGTGTGGATATCCTTAATGAATATGGACACACCTCTGCCTTTAGTGTTCCGGTCCAGGTTGCATGGCCGAAAAGTGTGGTATGAGTTATAGCCTGGTAGTGCAGGGGTGCTCTCTGAAGCCTTGAACCAGGTCTCAGTCACTGCACAGATATCAGTGTTCTCCATTTTAAGGAGTGCCTCGAGTGAGTGCATTTTGAGATTTAGACTTCTAGCATTGAGTAGCATCACCCTCAGTTTTTGCTTGCCTGTTCCTGTTATGGTGCTGAAGTTTTCATTTGAACCTTGCCTAAAAAAGGCACTGTAGGGGTGGCAAGAACATTAGCCAGTATCCGGAATCCCAGGGGTCACAGGTGCAGGCTATCTCTGGTAAAGCATCGTGGTCTGTCGACCATGTCATCCCAGGCAGACAGATACTGGATCCCTTTAGAATGACACCAGAAGCTTAGCCAATTGTTGAAGTCAATCATTTTGTCCTTGTACTGTAGTATCATTCTGGGTGATGGCAGAATGCTACTCAGGGCTAGGGTCATACCTGCCTGGGCTACAAGATCGGAGAGCTCTTCCATGTCTCTTTTCATGTAGTCCAGGGAGGTGCATCTCAGGTCGTTCACAACAACATGGACAATGACAGAGTCATATTTGTACTTGTTATGAAGTGACCCTAGTGAGTGGGTTATGTGGCAAATCCTGGCACCCGACATGCAGCTGACAGTAACCTTCACCTTGTTTAGCCTGGTGAGTGGGACATCAGTGTGCCTGACTATAGAGTCACCTATGACTAGTGTGTTGGGTACGTTGTTTTGCCTTATTGGCTGTGGTTGAGTGTCACACTGAGTCTGTGGGCTATGTGTAATTTAGGTTGTGTTGGGGTGTGGAGGTTGCTTGCATTTCTGCTTTGATGGTCTCTGTTGCTTGAGCAGATTATTATTGAGAGCCTCCGTGAATGTTTTTGTGTTTCTATGTGTGGATTTTGGTGGTGTAGATTTAGTGAGACTATGTGATGAGTGTGGTGTGGTGCAAGTGTTTACCTTCTCCTCTTGACTGTCAAGTTCAGTCTTGGTTTGAGAGAGATTTACCTCCAGTTTGGCTAGATAAGTGCATCTTTCACCGGTTACAGTGTTGGGTGGTAGGGAGAGAGGGTTGTCTGTGTACATGAGGCAATTTCTACATTGCCCTAAGATGCCCAGATTCATCAGATAGACAGGAGAGAATATTGGGAGCTGACCCTTGGACATGCCTGAATAAAAAAATATTTTCCTCTAGATAAGTGAGGAAAGTGAGTACAAGAGCTGTCTTTCTCCAAGCAAGTGAGGAAAGCAAGTACCAAAACTGTTTTCCTCTAGGTAATGAAGAAGGTTGAGTGCTGTAGTAATTAATAGCTTATTTAGTGCTTACAACAAGTTCTGAACAGGCGTTGATCACGAATAAGCAAATTCAAGTGCTAAAACTAAGAATCTGTATCTGGACTAAACTAGTTACGGGAAAGGGGGAAACAAGTGCAAATGCGGGTTTTTAAATCAGAAAATTGAGAGAGTTGGAAAAACTGCCCAAACAGCCAATAACTACAATTTCTGGGCCAGATCCACTCCTTATGTGGTAGATAGGTTACCTAGTGCTTACCACTACCACTGATAAGCTAGAAGGCTTCCCTCCAACACAGAAAGCTTGGGGTGCTCATAAGCTTACATACAGTCCTGGATTCAGCAAATCTGAATCTGGACTACACTAGTGACAGAAAAGGTAGGAAATAGACTTAGATTTTTTTTTAATACAGAAAAGTAATAATATCTTGTAAATATCCATCAAGGTGTATTAGTATTAGTGTGCATAAAAATAGGTAATAAACAGCTCAGGAAAAATGTCAGCGTTTTGCAATAAAAAAAAAAAAAAACTCTTATGACAGTTTTCATGTTTATAGCCCCCAAAACATGTTTATACAATGAAAACTAGTAGAAAAAATACACAAAAATACAGAAAACATTAACTGAATTAAACTAGTAATGTATACAATTGTGCAGGTGTGTGCATGAGTGTCCAGCAGTATGGTAAATGGGGGAATTATACCGCTACTACATAGTTATAGCGGCTTGAAAAAATGTGTGTTTTGAATTTACCATTTAAATCTCTGGAGTGATGCAATAAATCTACTCAAAGCAGAATTGAGGTTAAAGTAACTAAAGATTATATATATATATATATATATATATATATATATATATATACACACACACACACACATATATATATATATATATATATATATATATATATATGTATGCGCACACAAACATACACACACACACACACACACACACACACACACACACACACACACACACACTCTACATGATTGTTATTATTATTATTGAGTATATGTTATTACATAACAATATTCCTCAAAAATCCCTAAAAAAACTTTACAGATTGTGTAGCAGCTTACATAAATTCAACACACTCTTAATAGAGCAATACTAGTTAAGTCCTGGTTTTCTGAATGCATATAATTTCAGCTGCCAGAATAATTCATTTTTTTCTCCAACACACCACTGATGTCCCCTTCAAGCTCATCCATCTCCACACAGTCCAGAATGATACATTTAAAACCAGAATGTCTGGGGTGTTCTAATAAGTGTTTCGATAAGGCATTCCTCTGACATTTACATCTGATGTCAGAAAGATTATCTGAAGTCCTCCTTTTCAGTTTATTGATAGTCTTCCCTACATAAAATGCAGGGTAGTCATTAAACATGGCCCTATATGCAACTTTTTAAGTATTACATTTACAACCTGGTGAAGATTTTACTAGCTTTTTAAGATAGGGGATCTCAAATTAGTTGCTTTCCATCAAGCACTCACAGAAAATGCAGTTAGGTGGCCCACAGATTTTAGTGCTTATGTCATCCTGGTGGCACCTCACCCAAACTTTGGCTATATTCAGAATCAACAGGTACTGAAACCACAGTAGCTACCCTCCCCTGATCAATGGCTTCACCTTCCACCTGTCCAATATCTAAGGTCTCAGTGGAATGGGAAGGCATAGGCCTCCTGGCTGTGCCCAATGGAAATGCAAGGGATGGCTGTATGTCAACCTGAGTGTCATAGTCAACCTCTACACCCCCTGACTGTGCTTCAGTTTGGCCACCATCATCATCAGAAACTGCTGATATATTGACATCAGGTGGCAGTGGACCCACACTCCCACTGTCATGATCACCTGTGATAAATAGCAATAAATACAAGAAAAAATCAATATCTGCACTATTATAGTTCAATATATGATAACAAAGTAACTGCACTGCCACTATTACAGACAGCACAGCAATACACACAACAGGTCTGACATCAGCATTACTTACTAAAACATTTCTTTAAATTGCTCAGTAGTACTGACATAAAAATGTTTGGGTTACTATCCGCAGAAGAGATACTGTGCTGCAATCCAGATGGTCATGGAAGAAGTTAAGCAAGAGCAAATGGCAACAGCATCACAATTAACAGGGACACAGAGGGTAATAATTTTACACTTTTATATGCCCATTAACTATACTTTCAACAAGAACATGGCTGACAACTACAACCTAAACTAATATCCCTAGCAGTCTTCAAATCCTCTCAAAAAAAGTGACACAGATGTAACTTATTGATTTCAATTATTTTACTATACAACAGTATCCAAGTGTTGAGATACCAAAGCCTACCTGGAAGCTCCTCCTGGTATGTGCTTGCTGTCTGTGAAACTGTTGTTCTGACCTCCAGCACATGCTATACTACTGCAGTCTCCTGGGTGCTGTCGGGATCCCTGAAAGTGGCCAGAGGCTCTTCATTGCGTGTCAGTGGTTGTTCCCTAGTAGGACCTCCCCTGGAAAACATCTGGTCATGGCCCATTACAACTGATCTCTTTCTTGCAGATGTGGTCATGTCAGTGGCACTGTAGCACACCTGTTCATATGTCCTGCCATGGCCACCCATGGCATTCACATCAATTATCTGGTGCTATATTTAGGTTCATAGGTTCATAGGTTCGTACTAGGCTATCTGCCCTAGGGCATTTATAAGCCTAGCCAGAGTGTATGTGGCTTACACCACCCCTTAGGATGAGAATACTACGCCCTTTTAGGGTTTAGTTTACTATGCCTCTGTCTAGTAGTGACACAGAGATGACCACTGGGGTAAACTTACGATCTTCCATCCACTCGTCGAGATTTCTCTTGTAAGTAAGTGAAGAGCTCCGCCTAACATGGACCGGGATTCTGTAGGGAGCCTCTGGGTTATGAATCTGTCCCTCCAGCACGTTCTATTTATTTCTGTGTTGAGGTTTAAGTCACTTGTTCTCGTGGCTCTGATGGATTTGGATTTTCTGAGGTGGAGCATGTCCATTAATTCAGGATTGGACATGGCCCTGTACGTCAGGCACAGATCACCTCAGAGTAGGCGATATGCGACTGAATAGAGATGGAGTTTTTTCATTCGGGCAGCATATGACATATGTTTAAGACCCTTTATCCTCTTGGTGAGGAACTTTTGGGGTCTTTCCAACTGCTGCAGGTGTCGTGTGAGATACATCCCAAATGGGGCATTGTACTCAATCATTGGCCTGATAACAGAAGAGTACAGGGCACAACGACCTCTCTTGATCTAGATGTGAAACCCTTCATGATAAGGTGGGCAATATAGAAGGCCTTCCTAACCACTTTGGCAATGTGAGTGTCAAATGAGAGGTTACTGTCAACCTGGGTCCCTAGGTCCCTGATTACCTCTTCCATACTTAATGGATTACCGCCTATGTGGTAATTTGTCGGTACCTTGTTTTTCCCAAAGGGTATGACTATACATTTCTTGGCGTTCAGCTTAAGGCCATGGCTCTGGCACCAATTATCTGTTTCTATGAGGCCTCTCTGAAGGATGTTTGTGTCCGCTGGAGTATCAATTATGGTGCCCAGTTTGCAGTCATCTGCGAACTTTGTCAGCCACAATCCTCCTATGTTTGCCTGTACCTCGGAAAAATAAATGCCGAACAAGAGGGGTCCCAGGACTGAGCCCTGTGGGACACCGCTTGTGACTGGCTTAGAGTCTGACATAGCTCCAGCAACTCTGACCCTGTGGGTTCTGTCCTTGAGCCAGTTTGCAACCCATCTTGTGACATATGGGTTTACATTTAAGCTGGTGAGTTTGTCTATGATGCCCAAGTGGGGTATTGTGTCAAAGGCTTTTGCAAGGTCAAGGTAGGCTGTGTGAACTGCCTTGCCCTCATCAATGGCCTTAGTGACTGTTTCAAAAAAGTCGACCAAGTTCAAAAGGCAGGATCTGCCCTTGACAAAGCCAAATTGGGTAGGATCCAATGTCTGTAAGTCCCCAATGTCTTTGTTTATGAGTTCCATAATGATCCTCTCCATAGCATTGCAGACCAGGCTCGTCAAGCTTATGGGGCGGTAATTTCCAGGGTCCGTAGAAGCACCGCCTTTGTGAAGTGGGACCACTGTTGCCGTACGCCACTCTTTGGGTATGTATCCTGTAGTAAGGCTAAGATTAAACAGCAGCCTTATGTGTGGGTTTAGTTCCTCTTGGAGTTCATGTAGCACACAGCCCGGGACACCATCCGGTCCCATTGATGCTGTGTTTTTATCTTTAGAGAGGGTGGCTCTCACCTGGGCATCTGAGATGTTAGGGAGGCTACACTCTGCTGGGATAGTTATTTCTCCTTTTGGGGGGGAGGGGGAGGAGAAATTTGCACTGAACCTGTCTGCCAGAATGTTGGCAATGTCAGTGGGTTCAGTGTATTTTGTGTCATTTTGGACTAACTCTGAGCATATCTGGGAGTTTCCACCCAGGTTTCTAACATAGCTAAAGAAGGCCTTGTGATTGTCTTTTGTGTCTTTTGCGATTTTTCTCTCAAAGTTGGCCTTGGATGATTTTATGAGTGATCGTAGTTTTTTGCTAGTACTGATCAGAGATGCCTTCCCTTTTAGGGATTTTGCTCTGTCATGTAGTAGCTTCCTCCTCCTGTTGTAAAGTTTGTTTATGGCTGGGGTCCACCAGACAGGGTGCCTGCCTTTGAGGGAATGGGTCTTGGTTTTATTTGGGATTGCATGATCCATGCATTCTTGAAGGTGCCCATAGAAGGCATTTGCAAAAGATTCAGCAGTGTGGGTTGTGGTTTCCACTGGCCCAGGGGCCTTGAAAGATACCACTTCAGTCTTAAGAAGTGTGAAGTTTGCTTTTGAGAAGTTCTTCACTGTGGTCTTTTGTGCAGGGGGTGGGGGCGGGATGTGGATTTCCAGTGAGATTAATTTATGGTCTGATCTTACCAAAGAGTAATGTACTTCCGGTGTGGAGCATTTTGTCCCCATGTTTGTGATGAGAAGGTCTAGTATATTGTCTCCTCTTGTGGGAATGGTGACTAGTTGTTCCATTGTATTTGAGTTTATGAATTCTAGGAACCTTTGGGCTAGGGTGTTGGGGCTTGAGTAATGTTCCCAGTCTATGTTTGGGTAGTTGAAGTCTCCCAAAATGATGGTATTTGGAGAGACATTCATACTCTCCAGTGTCTTCAGGAAGGCTGTGTGGGGTTCCTGAGTTTGAGAGGGTGGTCTGTAGCATGCTACAAACTGTAAGGCAGTTTTGCCTATGGTTAGTTGCACCTGGATAGTCTCCGATGCTTCGTGCATTGCCACTAACCTGGAGGTGTGGGTATCTTTGATGAAAATGGATACTCCCCCTCCTTTTGTGGTTCGGGCCAAGTTTTGGGGCCGGAAAGCATGATATGAGGTAAAACCTGATAGTGCTGGGGTGCTCTCAGGAGCCTTGAACCAGGTTTCAGTCACTGCACAGACATCAATGTTCTCCATACTGAGGAGGACTTCGAGGGGGTGCATCTTGAGGTTTAGACTTCTGGCATTGAGCAGCATTACCCTTAGTTTTTTTCCACTTGTGTTTTCTAGGGAGGTAGGTTTGTCATTTGAGCCTTGCCTAAAATGGCACTATGGGGGTGGCAAGAGCCTTGGCCAATATCCGGAAGCCCAGGGGTGACAGGTGAAAGCCATCCCTTGCGAAGCAGCATGACTTGTCAAGCATGTCATCCCAAGCAGACAGACACTGGATCCCCTTAGAATGA
Source organism: Protopterus annectens (assembly GCF_019279795.1). Classification (NCBI taxonomy): domain Eukaryota; kingdom Metazoa; phylum Chordata; order Ceratodontiformes; family Protopteridae; genus Protopterus; species Protopterus annectens. Next base: position 685,570,515 of record NC_056731.1, read on the forward strand.
CACCAGTAATTAAGCCAATTGTTAAAACTGATCATTTTGTCTTTGTACTGTGGCATCATTCTTGGTGAGGGTAAGATGCTGCTCAGGGTCAGGGTCATACCGGCCTGGGCTACATAATCAGAGAGCTCCTCTATGTCTCTTTTCATGTAGTCCAGGGAGGTACGTCTCAGGTCGTTCACACCGGCATGTACAATGACTGAGTCATATTTGTACTTGCTGTGGAGTGACCTGAGTGCTTGTGTTATGTGGTGGATTCTAGCTCCCGACAGGCAGCTTACTGTGACCCTCTCCTTGTTCATTCTGGTGAGTGGGACGTCAGTGTGCCTGACTATGGAGTCACCTATTACAAGTGTGTCTGGCATGTTGTTTGGCCTTAAGGGCTGTGACTGTTTAGCACACTGACTTTGTGAACTATGTGTTGCATGTGCTATGTCTTGAGGTGGTGGTTGCTTGGGTGTCTGCTTTGGAGGCCTTGGTTGTTTTGGTAGATTTTTAATCAGCCTCAGTATGTTTTTGTGTGTTTATGTGTTTGGTTTGCAGTTGTGATAGTTCTATGTGAGACTGGGTTTGTGGTGTGCGTGGTTACCTTCTCCTCCTGACTGGTCTTGCCAGTACTGAATTGAGAGAGCTCAGCCTCCAGTTTGGCTGTATAGTTGCATCTCTCGCATATATTTGTATTTGTTGGGAGGAGGAGAGGGTTGTCTGTGTACATGAGGCAATTGTAACATTGCCTCAAGATTCCCAGATTCACCAGCTGAACAGGAGAGGACGCCAGCAACTGACCCTTCGACATGCTAGAAATAGTGAAAAAGATTGCTGTGTAACTGAGTCCGAAAGGACCTATAGGGAAATGGGTACTCAACAGAATTTAGGTGAATGAAGTACTTTCATTTGTTTAAGAGTGCTTTACCTGTATACAAAATGCTTTAGGAGCAAGTGCTGAGCTTTTCAGATAGAGTATAGGCTGTTTAGATTGCAAGTAGAACAGTTCTAAGGGAAAAATTGAAGAGCAGACTTGGCGGAGCCAGAAAAAGTTTAACCTTGCATCCTAAGTGCCATATCTCCCCATCCCCTTTCCAGGAGAAAAGCACCATATTGCCTAAAGGCATCCACTATCACTTGGTACTCAGCATTGGTGAAGGGGGGGATCTCTGAGGAATGACCTGCCTGGGTGGCATACTCCTAGGTGTTCTAAAAGACAGCAGAAGAATAATACACATACGTATCACATAACTACAACATAACTGTTCCCAGAAAAAATGGAAAAGGAAGCCAGTCAGTGTTACCCACTGGAGAAACATAAAACAGTGCACAGATGTGAAATATGAACAACAGGCAGGATGCAAAACAAGCAGAGTAACAAGAACAACGTATCTTTGTTTGTGCTATAACATTAATTCACCTTTGTTCCCCCCAAAAGAACATTTTACCCCTGTTTGTGCCATAACAGTAACTCACCTTTGCTTCCCCCACAAAAGAACAGTCTAGCACTGTCTTTTCCATAACAGTAAGTCACCCTTGTTTCCCCAAAAAACAGTCTAGCCTTCTTTGTGTCATAGCGGTAGCTCACCTTGCCCCCCCCACCCAAAAGAACAGGAAAATGACACATTTTGCTAACCTACCATCTTTGAAATGGTAAAAGTACTATCAAAGGAGCTGTCCTTGAAACAGTGGTACATATTTATCACACAGCATTCCATTTTCATATATTGACAGCCATGTACACCTCTGAAATTGCTTGACAAACATGCCCATGCCATCAGTACACTTCTAAGTAATGCATACAGATAAAAGTGCAAAAGTCTTTGCTTCAGATTTTTTTTAAGTACATCCCAGCATATGCAGTACATAGCTGACAAAATGGAAGCGTACCTTCTGAAGTTCAATACTCAACTGTATAGATATAGCTGAAGAAATAGCATATGTGCTGTCTTCCAAACATAAACAAGTCTTCTCACCATCAGTTTGACTAGCTACACACTGGGCTTTTTACATGCTGTAGATTTACGGCTGTTAGCATGGTGAAAATGCAAATGAGGTGTGAACTCATTAGAAATGCTGAATCCCAAATACTTGGATCTGTGTAGGAGATGTAAATATATTGCAGGCACTCCCTTAGTCTTTGTATTTAATGGATAGCAACTGTGAATGCTTACTGGTTGGCAGAAGGAAAACACAACAGCACATCAGGCTGCCTTACTTCCACTGGGTATGTCAGGCTAGATTTAAAAAGTGTTAAATGTAAGGTTGAAGATGTAAGTAAGCAGCATGCAATTCACAGATTGTATTCCTTAACATCCAACCTGGCCTGCCTTCATTTGTTGGCAACTACATATGATGTTATTTCCACTTAATATCCTCACACATTTTAAGAACAGTTATATAGAATGGCTTACACACTGCATGTCTCAGATTACTGGTCAGATAACTGAAGAATGACCAACAAACACAGAAATGTAAGACAGAGCTATATATTTGCAATCAATAATCATGACAGGTTGTGTGATCACTAGGTGCACTACATCCAAAAATAATAAATGTACAAACTACAGTTGTATGGCTTAATATCACTGTAGATGCTGTTGCAGTTGGTTGTGTGCAGACTGAGTTTAGTTTTTTTCTGCAAAGCTGTTTGTGTGGCAAAGAGGAATAAGGCAAATCCTGTGTTCTGAAGTTGTATTGGAGTGAGAAGTCAAACCCAGATGTATGTAGACATGCAATGTGAGCCATCATTTTCTTGTGTGCATATCATAAAAATGATTTTCTTCATCTCAACTACTTGCCCCTTATTTTTCCTTTCTGTCTTTGTCTAAATGTTTTTTGCGCTAGTATTTGTGCAGTGCAGTGCTTACAGCAATCATGGGAATGGAGGAAATAAATGCCAGATTTGTGCTTGTCCTGTTTGCATGAAGCACAGCAGTGCACAAACTGGACAACTGGATCCCCAGGAAGCAGACAGGACACAAACAGCCAAAAATAGAAACTGGATGCTTTCAATTAATATTATTGGGCATCATGCAAACTAAGTGGCATGAGCAGTGTTTAACACCGAGACCTTAAGAATTATTAGTAAAATAGGGAATGTCATGTTACTAGTCCTGTGACAGCAGGTGTAAGTGTAGGGCTAGAGTACATATGGTCCTGGATTCTAGTACATGGTGTGAAACCTTTGTTTTATTGTTTTGACATTGCAATTTATAACAATGGATTGCAACATAGAGAAGCATTAATTCAACCTTCTTGTGGCAACAGGTATAAGTGTAGGACTGCCATACACATGGTCCTGGTTTCTAATACAGGATACTCCATACACTTTACTGTTGCTCCACTTCCCATTATAGTCACTCTCACTTATAACACCTGAGATAGTGGAGTAGATATTAATTATATGTATGAGGGCTGAGACAGTAGTATTGTGTAAGTTATTTAATTGTTTATCATTGAATTATCTCATTTATTATCAGATATATGACTGTGGGTAGACTGTGTACTATAGTCCTGCAAGTATGATTCTGCTATCTGGACTGGCATGGCCTTCCCATTTGCCTAATGCACAAATACAACTACCCGTACATCCACTAACCTTGAAATTTTAATTGCAGTTATGCAATGCCTTACTGCTGCTCTCCTCTTACCATCGCGTAAATGCATTGCTCAGGGGTATGCACTGCCGAGCAATGCACTTGTGCAATGCTAAGTGGAGCGCAACAGTTGTAAACATGGTGCACACTCCTTTAAATGTGATAACTTGAACTGGCAGGAAAGTGTCAGTCTCCATTGCTCAAGATCCATGGCAGATAATATGGCAGACATTTGTGGGGAAGGTACCAGGTTTAGAACAGAGATGTGGGGTGTTCAAGAGTCCAAGACTTTTATTGGATTCCTAGTTAAAAACCACAGTGACAGGCTTCTGCAGGGGGACCATTCTCGCTCCCAGAATAAGTTGGAGACTTGGGATAGTTTAGCCTGGGCTGTAGCCACTGCCATTGATACCCATGCACTGGAGAGAAATGCAGGCATCATTATAATAACCTAGAGAGAAGGAAGAGGGATACACTCAAAAACTGGATTGAGTAATTTAGGACTGAAGACATCCAGCACCTGTGTAAGTATCATCTACAGAAATTACTTGTAAGACTTAGAAAGCTGAATATAGGCAAGACTGGTATTCATAATAGTGTTCTGTTCTGTTTTTTTTCACAGCTGGCACTGACCATGAGTGCAATGTTCAAACCTGTGGGGCTAGATTGGAAAGGATGAGGGAAACATGTGGTATATATGCAGCAGAAGAGTACTGTTATTGCAGCATTAAAAGTTAAAGATATCTTTTTGAGTATTTAATACAGTTTTATCAAACTGAACATGCATATCTCAACTGTAAAAGCAAGAATGCATGCATTAGTCTGTAGTGCAAACCAAGAGTACAATATTAGACTTTAGTCAGAAATTTTTTGTTCAAATACCACACTTCCCAACTATGCAATACTGTTAATTCTTCAATAATATTAAAATTAAATTAAAATCTCTATACCAGTGGCACAAATGCCCTGCTCTAATTTGTAATCTGTATAATTGGAACATGCATATGTGTAATATATGAATATGTCAAAAATTACTTGCTGCAATCTGTAGTATAGTGTGCATCTTTTAGAAAGTGGTAGTTTTAAATGTAAAAGTTATGATAATAGAGTCAAATAATTGCATTAATGCATTATCTGTGACATATGAAGGTACTAATCTTATCCCTTTTTCTCTCATCCCAACCCGTATTTCTCTTTTTTATTTTCATTTTGTTTCATGTTATTTATGAAAAATATTTTGTGTCACCTATTTTATTTTATGAATAATTTTTAAATTTATTTTTTATTTTATTGTAAAACATTATTATCTTTTATTTTCTTTTTTAATTTCAGTATGTGTCGTCAAAAATGTACCCATGTCATCCATGTGTACCACATCCCTAAATGTTCCATAGCACAGCAGGGTAGGCCTGTTCCACAGTATCTGCCTGCCTCCCCTCCACCAGCTCTGGCACCAATGCCGAGAAAGTCTGGTAGCCAACCTGGCAGCACTGCTTCTGCTACCACTACACTACCTGCACCCTCAGGTTGTCCTGCCTCTGAGGCTAATTCAGTGGTTCTCTCCAGGAGCAGAGGCAGAGGTGATGATTTTATCACCTGCACCCAATTGCCAGGGATGGTGCATAGGGTTGTGCATCATTGGTGCACACCTACACTGGCTGGAGAGGCTGCTCTCCCTCATTTTGCATAGTACTAGGAGGAGGAGGAGAGTGAGATGTCAAGGACTCCAGCCAGCAGCAGAGTGAGATGAAAGTAATGACAGTCCACTGGGTGAGGACTTGATTCTTACTGTCAACCAGCTTGATGACTGTGGGGTTTGGATGTCCCTACCCTCACCCCAATCATAGTGCCCCCTAAACTTTTGTGTCCATCACCGTCCCTGTCTATTGTCTTGTTTGTCTTGTCTGTCTGCAATTGCTTCCTTCTCTACTTAACTTACCTGACCCAGACATATCTATGTCCATTCCCCAACATTCCACACTCTCTGAAATAAAAAATAAATATTGATTCAGTCCAACTGGCTATACAATCTGATTGTGTTGTGGTCACCCCTCTCTCTGGAGGTGACAGTCCAAATTCAATTAATATTTTGCACATATGTTCAGTTTACACTGTTACAGAAATGGATAGGTATGGTTCTTTCCTTCCTCCCTCCTGCCCTGCAAATTTCTGTCCTGCTTTCTGTTTTTTTTCTTCCTCTTGTTTGCTTCCCATTTCACAACTTTCCTATCCATCCAATATTAGCACCTTTAATCTAGTCAAAAAATAGAATCACAAACACACCACACATACATTGCTGGAGAAGCAATGGATCCCTTCTCTTTTTGGGTAAAGGTGTGCATTGTGCACCAACACTGAGCGGCGGCAAACAGGTGTAGTTACCCTCACAAAATGCCACTTAACACTGCTGCATTATGCCAATTCATAGCAAGACATCTCATATAAACAATGAATGTCATAGCGTTATCACTCTGTAATGCAAGGTATTTTAAAGTATGACATACATCTGTATTTGAACCCAGTACCAGCTGGCCCAAAAAAAGAATGTATCAGTGCATTAACACATGCTACCACAGAGTCAGTTAAGCAGCAGGTGTATTTCATAGACTCATTAGTAACTGTCAGACTTTAACAATGTGGCTCACATTTGCTCAATGCTTAGCTATGTGCAAACATGTGTATCTCACATGCATATGCACTTTGCTAACTATTGTGCAAACCCATTGCTCGCCACAATATGGAAACATACATATTATGTTGTACTACTGCTGTTTACTGTCCATTTCCTGTGTATGACATGAAATTAAATCTAGAAACCTTACAAACTGAGGGCTCTATCTAACAGTATGTCGCATGTTTACAATACATCCATGTGGTGGCACCTCCCCAAGCACTGAAACGCTGGGGTCTCAGTACTTTTTCCACACATATATCAACCACACTGCAAAATGTAATATCAAATGTTCTGTGCTATGCAGTGCACATCAATCTGGTAATATGCAGAATTGTAACTGTTGACCCATATGCCTAAAATGCCAAAATTCAGCATGGATCATATCCACAGAGACACAGGTGACCTTCAATATACTTGATCCTACCCATTTTGTTTTTGTCAAGGGTAGATCTTGCTTATTGAACCTTGTGGACCTCTTGGATACTGATCCCAAAGATCTGGTGACAGATAACAAGACATGCCACCTATGTTGAGTTATCTAAGGCCTTTGACACTATCCCCCATTCATGTGTCATAGTGAAGATCTCCCATTTGGCAATTAAGCCATACAGTAGTAGAAAGATAGACAAATGGCTTACTGACATAACACACACTCTCAAATTTGGGGATTGCACCTCCAACAGTAGCCACTCACCATTAAAATACCATAAGGATTGGCAACCTTCAAACACTGGACCCCACCCAGTTTGGGTTCGTGAAGGGTCGATCTTGTCTCCTGAACCTGATTGACTTATTTGAATCAGTCTCCAGAGCCATGGACAAGGGTAAGATGGTCCACACAGCCTATCTAGACCTTGCCAAGGCCTTTGACACCATCTCCCACTCTGGAATCATAGATAAACTTACTAAGCTGTGCATTAATCCCTACGTCACCCAATGGGTTGCTAACTGGCTTACTGATAGAACCCACACTGTAAAAGTAGCCGACTCCAAATCCAGCTCCAGACAAGTGACAAGTGGAGTACCTCAGGGTTCAGTCCTGGGACCGCTCTTGTTTGGCATCTACTTCTCTGAAGTACAGGCCAACACTAAAGGACTCTGGCTAACAAAGTTCGCAGATGACTGCAAACTGGGAGGCATTATTGAATCCCCAAATTATGTGGATACTCTACAAAAGGGCCTTACAGAAACAGATGCTTGGTGCCAGAGCCATGGGCTCAAGCTCAATGCCAAGAAATGTATAGTTATCCCCTTTGGGAAAAAACATGTATCCATGAATTACCATATAGGTGGCAGTACACTAAACACCGAAAATGTGATAAGAGACTTAGGGACACAGGTAGACAGTGGTCTCACCTTCGATAACCACATTGCTACAACAGTCAGGAAATCCTTCTATGTGGCACACCTCATCACTAAGGGCTTTTCATCCAGAAAAAAGGAGGTCATTGTCCCACTGTACTCATCCCTCTTTAGACCCTTTATAGAATACAACACCCCGTTTGGTATGTACCTCTCAAGACATCTGCAACAACTGGAAAGGCTACAGAAATACCTCATTAAAAGAATCATAGGCCTAAAGCAGATGCCCTACGCTGACCACCTTAAAAAACTCCAGCTATACTCTGTCGCATATCATCTACTCAGAGACGATCTCTGCTTAACATACAAGGCCATGTCAAACCCAGAGCTGTTGGACATGCTACACTTAAAGAAATCTCAGTCCTTCAGAGCCACACGCTCCAGGGATCTAAACCTTGTCATCACAATAAATAAAACATGCTGGAGGGATAGGTTCCTGACCCAGAGACTCCACAGACTCTGGAATGGATTGCCCATACATGTCAAGCAGAGTGCCTCTTTGTCCCTCTTCAAAAGGAACCTTGACGATTGGATGGGAGAAAGGAAATTCACCCCAGGGATCACATCAGTCACCCTGTTAGACAGGGGTCCAGGGAAGTAAATTGTGTGGGAAGAAATAGCCAGGGAATTGTTATAGCTAGGCTTGCATAGGCCCTAGGGCTGATAGCCTAGTACCAACCTATGAACCTATGCTGGGCCCTCAACTGTTTGCAAACTACTTCCCTGAAGCATAGGCAATGCTAGATGGCCTGTGGTTTATTAAGTTTGTAGATGACTGCTTACTGGACGCACTAATAAAGAGTGCCTCTAGTGATGGCAACATATTACGGAAGGAGCTTCCACATTCAAATGATTGGAGCAAAACTCATGGACTGAGCCATAAAGCAGACAATAGCTCATTGCCCCTTTGGCAATGAAGTACCCCTGCTAATTATGATATGCATAACACCTCTCTAAGCTCAAACACAATGTTGTGTGACTTGAGAATACATGTTGATAGCAATCTGCAGTTTCATTACTATGTGTCCATATTGGTGATACACATTCTGCATTGTGCACATCATACATATGTACATCAAATCCAAGACCAGGGTGGTCATACCACTGCTGTACTCTACTCTTATCAGACCAGTAAGTGAGTACAACTCTCCTTTCCTTCTGTACCTCACCAGACACCTGCAACAATTAGAAAAAACACAGGCTTGTGCCTGGGAGACTCCAAGACCTCAAAACATGACATACATGTAAAGACTGAAATACCTGTCACTGTACTCAATATCATGCAGGCTGCTAAGAGGTGAGATATTCCTGCCCTACAGAGCAGTTTCTGACTCTCTCCTACTGGAAATGCTGGACATCTGCAAATCAAATGGGACAAGAATAATTTGGGCCAGAGTTCTCAACCTGGTCTGTGACATAAACAAAACTTGCTGGGGAGACAGCTATATCCACCGATGACTCACACTCCTCTGTAGCAGGCTCCCATTCCATTTGAAGCAGTGCTCCTTAGTGACCCTGAACAAGCAACCCTGACCCTGAGCAAGCGCAATCTTGACTAGTCATTGGGTGAGTGTAAAGTCACCTCTGGGGTGGCAGCTATGTTCCTCATGGAGAGGGCCAGTTTGTGCTCCTCGTAAAATTGCTCTGCTAATAATGACCATCCAACTATGCTCAGTAAAGTTCTTGTGTGTTTACACAGCTAGGCTTCTAAACACCATAGGGCCATTAGGCTAGTAGCCTCCTATGAACATGTGAAGCTATGATCCTATGCAGGCCTCCCAACATTTTATCTCCCACATGACCTGCTGATGTCATCGACTATAAGTTCACCTGCATTCTTGTAAAAGTCATACTTGTGCCGTGGTTCTTGTGTAAAGTTCTGTAGTCTGTGTACTTAGGTAGGTAGGGGTTCTGTTCTCATTGCAGTCAACTGTGTGTCTGTGTGTGTGTGTGTGTGTGTGTGTGTGTGTGTGTGTGTGTGTGTGTGTGTGTGTGTGTGTGTGTGAACTCTTGCATGACATTACAGAGAGTGTTCTGCACCAGCATGTGGGACACTGTTATATTGTGCTCAACAGACATTGCTGATGACCTCAGCTATAAAGTGTTGTCTGACTGATTCCAAGTCTGATATGTGCCATGATTCTTGCATACATTGGGTAGCTAGACAGGCAGAGGCTCTATTCTCACTCCAGTCAAGTGTGTGTGTGTGTGTGTGTGTGTGTGTGTGTGCGCGCGTGTGTGCGTGTGTGTGTGTGTGTGTGTGTGTGTGTGTGTGTGTGTGTGTGTGTGTGTGTATAAGCTCTTGCTTGACATTACAGAGAACATTTTGCACCAGCATGTGGGACACTGTTATATTCTCATCAACAGACATTGTCAATGTCATCAGCTATAGTGTTGTCTGACATACTCCAAGTCAAACTTGTGCCGTGGTGCTTGTGTAAAGTACTGAGTTCTGTAGTCTGTGTAGTTAGATAGGTACATGTTCTATTCTCACTGCAGTCAGAATGGTGCGTGTTTGTAAGAGCTCTGGCTTGACATTACATAGAGCATTTTTACACCAGCATGTGGGACACTGTTAATACCATATTCTCCTCAAAAAACACTGCTGATGCCATCAGCTATATCAAATTTTTGGTTATGCAGTACTCTCACCAGGGAAGAGTCAGACACTGGCCTTGAGGCCAGGCAGATGTCACCTCATGCTATACCAGACAGATGACAGTGACATGGCTTTAACTGTATCCACATACATCATGACATGTTTTTAGGCCCTGTGATATCTTACTGAGAAAGCTCTGTGGTCTCTCCAGCTGCTGTATACATGTGGGGAGGTGCATGCAAAAGAGAGCAGTATACTCTATTACTCTTCTGATAAGCTTTGACTACAGTGCTGTCATACAATCCTAAAATCTGCATATGATGGTGTGACGTATGATGTGCGCAACATAGGTTTTCAATACCACTGTGGACACTTGGTGGTTAAAGTTCAGACTGCTATGTACATGTCTTCCCAGTGCTGGCATCTCTGAGTGTCAGCATAGCAGGACTGTTGTTAGTGCTGTGATTAACATGGAATTCCACTTTTCAGATGGACAGCATAAAAAAGACACATTTCTGTATTGTACATTGTGTGCCTTTGTCCTCATTCATTTGTCTGTATTAGCTCCTCCTGCACTATGTTATTATCATTGGTGGACTCAATGATTGCACCCAATATGCAAGAATCAGCAAATGTGGTAAGGCAAAGGCCATATAATTTAGACTGAAATGTCAAGAAATAGAGTCCAAACAATGAAGGGCCAAGCACAGATCCCTGGTTTTGAAATGGTGACAGCTCTACTGGTACAACTGGTATGATGTGTGTGTAGGTCACTGCAGGTGCTGTACTGATGTTGAATGATATTTCATAGTCTGTTCTGTTACACATCCACTATGTATGTCTAATGTCTACTGTACTGTTGACAGACCTTGTGCACACAGTACATCATGTGTGTTCCTTCCTCATCTGACTGTGATGTTGTTGGACCTATTATTTTACTTTGATGACTGCAATACTGCTAACATAGATGTTTTGCATGTGTTGTCCTTATCAGTTTGACTGAGATATCAGCAAAATTGGGGTATGTTTCACATTGTGGGGCACTACTTTGGCATGGATAGTGCTCACCTTACTTACACATCCCATGAATAGATATTTCCATAGTATACACCTTTTAAAAATGTTGAATTGTTATACATATTGATGTTATCTAGTACCTTTTTCACTTGTCATTACAATGTTACTGATTTATGTCTGGGACCGGTGACAGCCCACCCATCCACATGAAGCCACATAGGTGTGCTTGATGTCTGACAGGGGATTCTGAATCCAAGGAGCAAGGAGGACATCTGAATGATTAGGATGATGATGATGATGATTAGGAACAGGGGCCTTCAGGTGTCATTATTCCACCAGAGAGGTGACGACATTGCATCACACCAGTCAGACACACTAATGGACTAGATTCACAGCGTGATGACTGATGTTTTCCAGAGCTGATGGGGACATATTTCCAGGACATGGCATGAACCATGCACAATTCCTTCTGGGCTATTGCACGTGAAATCATTCTTGATGTTCTACTCAATCAAGGAATGGAATCTGGAATGTAAGTATTACCTTTGTGTTATACTCATATCATACATTAAACCAAGGTGCATTGCTACTTATGTCTTTTTTCACTTGCATGCACTTTGTTGTGAATATTTCTCATACTGTGGTCATGCTTGTACTCTGTACCTTGTGAGCCACACTTGGAAGTCCAGCTGTTATGGGCATATGTCATGTTTAGATGTGTCAATGTCATTATAGTCATCATGTCACAAACATTACACTGCTATCATTAATACTGACAGTGTTACAGACAGATAGGTCAGATATTCCTTTCCTCAACCTATGTCCTGCCTACAGTGCATACTGTGACTCATGTTGATTCCATTTATGATTATACAAAGCCTTGTATGTGACAGCTAGGTGTATCACAGAGTCAAGGATGTTAATAACCACACATCTGTCACATTTACAGTGCTCACCTGACTACATTAACAGGTGATGACATATGGCCTGTGTGGGACATTACACCTGCTAAAATTAATAACATTTCTCATGTGGCCCATGTGCACATGGGGGAAATAGTTGCCTACTTTGCATATCTATTTGGTATCATGCTGATGTTGTGGATATTTTTTGGCATGTCTGCAACAGCAGAGAGTTTGCAACTTTGTGACATAAGTATATCAGAAGGCTACCTATTGAAATGTTGGCACTCGAAATGTAGAGTGTCGAAAAAAAAAAAGACCAAAAACACAAGAAAGAAGAGTGAATATCAAAGATTACTCTTCCTTAAAACTTCTTTTTGTGGGGGTGAGGGGGCAGGCCCTTCCCCCAAACTTACATACACCAAACTCCAAGATTACCATACCTTGGAGAAAAGGGAATATTATGAGGAATGGAATCGCATACTTAGTTTATGTAATTCTGCTCTTTTGGGTATTCTGTCGCCATATTTTTGGACTCGTTCTACTGGGTCCTGCCATTTCAAATGGTTACCACATCAGAGACTCTTATGTGCAATCTCCTCATGTGATTACTGTTCATTGGGCCTTCATGTCCCTTGTATTGTCCACTACAGTTCTATTTCTGTCAGTTATGCTTACATTGTGCACCTGTGAGTACCATTTCTCAGTGCCATATGGCATTAATGGGTTCAATTGACATGCAATGTGATTATTTTGTCATGTTGTTGTTGTCCTCTATTATTAATGCCACTTGCACTGTATCACATTAGAGCTCAGCCTCACTTTTATATCACATGAACACTGTGTTGTGCCTTCAGCTAGTTTTCTGCAATGTGTACAGCTTTGATGCTAGTAATATATGCTTACATTCCACAGCAGTGCTCGTTCTGCATAATATGTCTGTATTGTTTTGTATGGCTGCACAGATGTAGGGCCCTAATAACATCATCCCACAAATAGAGCCATATTATTTAAACCTAAAACTGACACTTCCTTCTACTTGTGGTATGCTATATCTGTTTATATCCAACTGTCCTTTTGGCAGTCATACACTATTACAATTAAACTTCCTATCCCTGTTTGTGAGTTGCCTCCTGTTATTATAGGTTTGCATAATAGTAGTTATGAGTATTTGATAGTTAACATAGATTTTTGGGTGTATATATGCTACTTGCTGTTCTCCTGTTGCACATGACTGTGTTGTTTCTGTCACTTGTACGCACCTTACATCCCATCAAGTGTGCACAATGCACTCATTTTAGATATCGTCCTCCTCCTACATTCACCTTGCATTGTCTTTTATGACACACTTTCAGTCTGAGCTGTGTTATGGAGACATGGGTGTGAGATGGTTTTACTTGGGCATGCATGACCAGTATTTGTATGCTGCTGCTTTTACAGAGGTACATGTCCATAGTTTTAGGGACATACCATGGCCGTTTCCCATCCCCTTATGCTTTTGGCTATGTGTTACACATCTGCATGTCATATGTATCTGCTCATGTGCACCGTTGTGAACTGTGGAATCACTGGCCTGTAGGTGTACTGAGGTTATAGGACAACTCTGCTACCATGATAGACTGCACACATATGCAATTCATATCCACACACTCTGGTGGTCATTGTGATGTTCCCACCTGTGTGGGATCTTGACTGGCATGTGTAATCTCCTGACATACTTTACATGCTTCTTACATACCTATGAATGAATAGGCTTGCTTATGTTCATTTTTCATATATATCTGTGGTATTTTATAATGTATCTCTAGCATCATGAACGTTCTGCATAGCAAGTTACCATTGCATGCCATTCATGGTGGTACATGCTGCTCATTCTGGATATTCCTCTTGTATGATATGATTACACGAAACATACCAACATTGCATACATGTGTACCATCTGTGTTGTCCCTAACCTGTAATGTCTCCTGAGCTGATAGCATTACAGTTCTCCTGCCCAGCTATGTGCTGTGTATACTTATTTGGTAATTACACAACAATGTAAAGCTTGGTTCTGTGCATAGTTGTTTGCCTCTTGAATGCAGCATTGGGAGTTCTAATCCTGCTTCTTCTTTCATGCTCCTACATCTCATTATGTGGATGTGATCAGCCTTCCAGTTGATTGGGTTACACTTGCGTTGCCAACAGCCCACTGGATGATAATGTATGTTGTTCATTGTGGTGTACTATAGTGTCAGCAATCAAGTTAGTGGTCCCTGCCACTTGCCTACCATTATTCATGCTTCTTTTACTATGCCTGTCACACAGTTTGCAATATCTCAGTACTATTTTATGCACTGGGACATAATGAATTATTGTAGTGCACCACTGCTGGTATGCATCCCTACCCTATGAATCACATTTCCTTGACTTCTGTTTTGACTTTACTGTAATAAAAAAAATGTAATGTCATTTTTTGCAGATAATGATGGATTCCAAAAATATGGATGCAATACAATTTAACTTATATGTTGCATTTTACAATGAGAGGCAGCCATTTGGCTTTAATCATTGAAAGGTGCATTTTAAACTTGGTACTCTCTATAGAGCAAAACCTTTCCTCACCAATACAACCAGGGAGACAATAGCAAGAACACATTTCTTCTGCAACTTACTATGCACCTCTCCCATCTTTACTAATCTAAAAACAACTGGTCAAAGCAAACTTGAGGCCTGCTATAACAAAATAGCTAGATTTGCCCTAAACCATCCAATTAGAACTCTTCACTGCTCTGCACTACAAGAACTAAACTGGATTGAACTTCCCAACCTCCTCCACTTAAATCAACTAACTGTCACCCACTCCATTATCTACAATCCAGACTACTGCACAGATCTCAAATACCTAGTACAGCAGTACTACAAAAGTAGAGCTTTAAGATACTCTGATAAATTATTACTAAAAAGCACAAAAGTCAATAACAGCTTTGATAAATCCCTCTTCTCGTGTAAATATCTAACATCTGGAACTTCATTCCACAAGAAATCGTAAACACTACTAATATAAAAAAATCAAATTGCCCCTCAAAACCTATCTAAGTGACAACTGGCTATGCTCCTGCTCTTTCCCAGGATGACCACTCACCACACCCCTTTTCAGTCATCCATTCAACTCCTGTACCAACATCAATTATCTAAGTCTTAAAATTCTTCTACTCCTCTCTTCCTACAGAAATCCCGATTCATTAAATAAATAATCCCTCTATACTTGCACATGCTTCCTACAGTTCAGACTTCTCTCTGTCTCAAGCTTCCTACACTTCACTTTTCTTTTCTTCATCCTCACTATCTCAAGATTGCCTTAGTATACTCATCTGCAAATTAGTAAAGTTGTTTATTTTTTCTTCTTTGTAATGAACCTTTTAGATGCTGAACTATTTTATGTAATATTTTTGCACTTGTATTCATGTTCTGTAATGTTTTTATTCTATGGTATGTAATCATTTTTCAATATATTTTTAGTTTCTTTGTAATGGAGCTTTTCCTCCCTGACATTTACTGGAAAAGGGTCATCTGGCCCAGTCGGGCATTCCTGGTAAACAAATGTAAAATAAAATAAATATATTGTGGTTATTCATATTATAATGGGGAAATGAGTGATACACTTTTATATTCTGTCAGTCTTTTCTGCATATTATGGGCATGGTCATTTGGTTTTGTGTGCCTGTAATCCACTTGTCTTGCTAATGGGACTATATCTACTTATGAGCATTTTTTCATTGGCATGTGGTGTCAGTTTATGATTGCTTTTGCACTTACATGACTGCTTATCTGTTATGGTTGCACTTACATGACTGCCACAAATACTATGGAATCCTGCCCTGTGTGTGAACACCTCACTAGGGGACAGGAATGGCTGAAAGTATGGTATGTAGAGCAATATCTTTCTAAAAAGGATACTAGCTCACCAATGCACATATGTGTAATTGTACACATAGGGAAATTGTACACATGCCCTGTGTATGCAGCTCAGAACATTTACAGAATGGCATAGGCTACATATAATGAAGATCCTGACATATGTAGAATCACAAGGTAGAAGTCAGGATGTAATCACTGACCTTAACTATGGGAACATCTTTGCACTAATCTGTAATGCAAGTATGATGTGGACATACATAGCAGTGTTTCTGTCAATGCAGCAGCAAAATGTACCTGCTGTAGCAGGTTGTTATCACTGCATAGACACAGGAAACTGTAAATAAATGCTAGAATTCAATGTGCCAACTGTGGACACTAATCAGGCCTGCTGCACATACAATATAGATGTACACATTTGCCATCCATGATTACAGCTAATTGTACCAGTGCAGCACACAATGGCATATATTGTTGTCCTGCACATTGCACATACATTGTCGTATGTCTACTGTGGTCATGGCATGGTAGATGTACAGCAATATTGTGATGTGTCATGTCTGACACCATAAGGACAGAATTATGTATATGTATGCCAAATGATCCACTTGACAGGTGTACATGACATACACATGGTAATACACATCTGTATCACAGTAGGGCCATTTCATGTGTTAGCAAGTATCAGCTACCTATGGAAACCTAAACTTCTGTTACGGCAAAGTAGTTCTATAGTTGTTATAGGTTCATAGGTTCATAGGTTCATACTAGGCTATCTGCCCAAGGGCATTTATAAGCCTAGCCCATAGTTATTTGGCTTTCGCCACCCCTTTAGTTTGAATAAAACTATGCCTATTATTTTGCTGTGCCTCTGTCAAGCAGTGACACTGAAGTAATCCCTGGGGTATATCTGCGATCCCCCATCCATTGGTCAAGATTCCTCTTGAACAAGGCCAGCGAGGTGCTCTGCCTCACTTGTACCGGGATTTTGTTCCACAGCATAAGGAGTCTCTGGGTGATGAATCTGTCCCTCCAGCATGTTCTATTAATAACCGTGTCAAGGTTTAAGTCTCCCGCCCTTGTGGTTCTGAGGGATCTAGATTTTTTGAGGTGACGCATATTCATCAAATCGGGGTTTGACATGGCCTTATATGTCAGGCACAGGTCACCTCTGAGCAAGCGGTATGAGACTGAATAGAGCTGGAGTTCTTTCAGTCGGGCAGCATAAGACATATTTTTGAGACCCTTTATCCTTTTGGTGAGGAACATTTGGGGCCTTTCCAGCTGCTGCAGGTGTCTGGTCAGATACATTCCGAATGGGGCATTGTACTCAATCATAGGTCTAATGAGTGATGAGTACAAGGGGGCGATGACCTCCCTTGATCTAGATGTGAATCCCTTCATGATCAGGTGGGCAATGTAGAAGGTTTTCCTAACTACTTTAGCAACATGAGTGTCAAACGAAAGGCTACTGTCAACCTGGGTCCCCAGATCCCTGATGACTTCTTCTGTGCTCAGTGGATTGCCACCTATATGGTAGCTAAGGGTAACCTTGTTTTTCCCGAAGGGTATGACTATGCATTTCTTGGCATTTAACTTTAGGCCATGGCTCTGGCACCAGTTATCCGTTTCTGTGAGGCCCTTCTGAAGGATATCTGTGTCAGATGTGTTTTCGACTATGGCACCCAGTTTGCAGTCATCTGCAAACTTTGTCAGCCATAACCCTCCTGTGTTTGCTTGTACTTCAGAAAAGTAGATGCCGAACAAGAGTGGACCCAGGACTGAGCCCTGTGGGACACCACTTGTGACAGGCTTTGAGTCTGACATGGCTCCAGCAACTCTGACCCTGTGGGTTCTGTCACTTAGCCAGTTTGCAACCCATCTTGTGATGTATGGGTTTACATTCAAGCTGATGAGTTTTTTGATGATACCTGAGTGGGGTATTGTGTCGAAGGCCTTTGCCAGGTCAAGGTAGGCCTGTATGGACTGCCTTTCCCTCATCAATGGCCTTGGTGACTGTCTCGAAAAAGTCAACCAAGTTTAAAAGGCATGATCTGCCTTTGACAAAGCCAAACTGGGTTGGATCCAAAGTCTGCAAGTTCCCTATGTCTTTATTTATGAGTTCCATTATGATCCTCTCCATGGCTTTGCAGATAAGGCTTGTCAAGCTAATGGGACGGTAATTTCCAGGGTCGGTGGAGGCACCGCCCTTGTGAAGTGGGACCACAGTCGCCGCGCCACTCCTTGGAGTGCGTATCCTGAGGTGAGGCTAAGATTAAACAGCTGTCCTAACTGCGGGTTTAATTCCTCATTGAGTTCATGGAGCACACAGCCGGGGACACCATCCGGTCCCATGGATGCTGTGTTGTTTGCTTTGGAGAGCAGTTCTCACCTGGGCGTTGGAGATGTTTGGGGGTTACAATCCTCTGGTATAGATATCTCTCCTTTTGTGGGGGGGTGGGGGAGTTTGCACTGAACCTGTCAGCCAGTATGTTGGCAATGTGTGTAGGTTCAGTAATCTTCACATCATTTTGAACTAATTCTGAGCATATCTGGGAGTTTCCTCCTAGGTTTCTAACATAGCTAAAGAAGGCCTTATGATTGTCTTTTGAGTCCTTGGCGATTTTTCTCTCAAAATTTGCCTTGGATGATTTTATGAGAGCTCTTAGTTTTTTACTTATAATGATCAAAGGTGTCTTACCTTTCAAGGATTTTGCTCTATCTTGTAGTAGCTTTCTCCTTTTGTTGTAGAGCTTGTTTATGGCTGGGGTCCACCAGACTGGACGCTTGCCTTTGGTACAAAGAGTCTTAGTTTTGTTTGGGATTGCCTGATCCATGCAGTCCTGTAGGTGCTAGTAGAAGGCATTTGTAAGTGATTCAGCGGTTTGAGTAATGTTTACCACTGGCTCAGGGGCCTTAAAGGAGACCACACTAGTTTTTAGAAGTGTGAAGTCGGCTTTTGAGAAGTTTTCACTGTGGTCTTTTTGTTTCAGGTGGGGGCGGGATGAGGACCTCCAGCGAGATTAGTTTATGATCTGATCTCACCAGTGAGGGGTATACTTCCGGTGTTGAACATTGTGATCCCATGTTCATGATGATGAGATCAAATATGTTTTCTCCTCTTGTGGGGATGGTGACTAGTTGTTCCATGGCATTTGAGTTTATGAACTCCAGGAACCTTTGGGCTAGAGTGTTTGGGCTTGAGTAGTGTTCCCAGTCTATATTAGGGTAATTGAAGTCACCTAGTATGATAGTGTTTGGAGATACATTTATCCCCTCCATTGTTTTCAGGAAGGCCATGTGAGGTTCCTGAGTTTGAGAGGGTGGCCTGTAACATGCTACAAATTGCAGAGCAGTCTTGCCTATGGTTAATTGCACCTGGATGGTCTCCGATGCATCGTGCGTTGCCACCAACCTTGAGGTGTGGGTGTCCTTTATGAATATGGACACCCCCCCCTCCTTTCTTGGTGTTGTCCGGATTTTGGGGCCGGAACGCATGATATGAGGTGAAACCTGCTAGTGCTGGGGTGCTCTCAGGAGCCTTGAACCAGGTTTCTGTCACAGCACAGACATCGATGTTCTCCATACTGAGAAGGGCCTCGAGTGCGTGCATCTTGAGATATTGAGTTATATTCAACTATAACAGATATGTACAGTCACACATTACATATGACTGTACACATGCCACTACAAGATGTATCATACATGGAAGCAATGATGTGGGTGTAGGAATGTGAGTGCTTATGTCCAGAATGTCTATGCACATTGGCCATTGTGCAGCATGTGTATACAACATAAGGAGAATATGGCTGAGTTTCACACATCCATGTATAAATATATGTATGCAAAAACACATCAGAAGGGTAATGTGATGAAAACAATCAGCTTATTAATGGCACATATGCCACAGTATAGGGCGACAGTATGTTCAATGGATGTATAAGTGTATTTAAGGCACTTTTACATGTAAATCATGCACACAAAACAATAGTGTATAACAGCAATAAGTTCGACATAAACATGGGTGCATCACTATTTAATACAAATCATGTACTATCCTCATATATATAGTTATGCACTTGCAATCTGCAATATACCTCATAGCTGCAAGAATGTGGCACAACAATTCCACATATGTGAGGGGATCTATGGAAATGCGTGCACAGGAAAATAGCACATCATAAGGTGATGATTAGACACATGCAATATAGATTGCATCATATAGCCTTAAGAAGGCTTGCTAGTAATACATGAAACATGAATGTGCCATGTAGCAATATGATATCTTATTGGGGGAAACAGGTGCAAATGGCACATACAAAAATGTAAAAACATAACTCATGATGAGACAAAATAATGTCAGGATGTGCTCAGCAGGGCTCAGTATAGATACATTCATGTGAAGACTGCATGCACCCGTAGCATGACACTGTGCACCATGGCAGAATGTCTGAAACTGTGGAATGGGTAAACTGTGGGGCAGCAGAGCGAAAGGTGTGATAAAATACATAGGAGTCACAGGCATGCACACTAAAACATGGTTGTAGGACAGTTGCACACAAATGGTCAACCAGTCACTGATGCACAGAGTACTTCAATTGCCACAGTAGTACCATGGGTCCTTGATGTGTATGTGATCCAACATATTAACTCACTGTAGGAAAGTGAGGCAAACACTGCTACCTGTTCCATTGTCAACATCTCAGGTACATATGATTCGGTGAGAGTAAAATCTAAAAGAGAGACATGTCAACACACAGTAGCTTACACAGTATGAGTCAATACAGGCATAGACCACACCCTGAAAATGTTGCCATTTCACAGGTAAACATACACTGCCGATATGTCAGGTAATGCAAGACAGACATGACTCCATGGCAGATAATTGCTGCTGTTGTCAGAAATAACCTTAGTGCCACTCAATACAGATAAAACTGAGAGGCATGCATACATTATAACACTGTACTGCAGTATATAACAATGGAAACTGTTATTGCTGAACTGCACACATCTACTATGGTAACACAATATATGTGTCTGCACTATATAAAGTCAGCAATGATGTATTCAAATAACTATGTAGATGTCTGCAGGAAACTATGGGTCTGGAATGTGGGTAACACTGTTAAATCTCCTGGACAACACAAGACATTTATATATCACAAGCAATGAGAGGCATATGCCATGTAAAGCAAATGTCAAAATGTCAAAGGGTAACATAGGATCTCAACCTGTGGTACAGAATCAGTAAAATTATAGGGACAGTATGACTGTCATACAGCAGGAGGTGTATAAATATGTGTCTTTGTATCAATAATGGTAAACTATGTGCTATCTCGTGCAAGCTACATTACACATTTAAGAAACACAAAGACCATACTTACTCCCATGGTAGACCTTCCTAGTCGGGCCAAAGTTCACAGATGAGCTTTATGACAATCTTCTGGAAGGTGACATACACTGCATGTGCCATATCCCCAAAAACTTGACCAATCATCATCTCCATCTGGCTATAAAATATATGCTGGATGACATCCCTCATGTGCTCCCAGAAATCTTCTCCAAGTGGTGGAGCAGGGTGATGCTGCACCACAGGATTAACAGTGCAGGAAGGTCCTGTCCTATCTAATAGGCCTGTTCCCTTTTCAATTGACAGACTCAAATGACATGGGACAGGCATATCTTCTCCATAATCTGTTGAATGGTGGGATAGCACATTATGGGCCTTTTGTAACAGGCAATGAAGAAAATTGGAGAAGTCCATGAAACATTATATGTATTACATGTATCACTATACAGTACTGCACTGTAGTACAAGTGTGCCCACTGTGCTGTTAATTGCAGGCTCACATTACTGTACCCATAAAACCTGCTCATCCAAACAGCAAAGACAGAAAAACAAGAATGCTTACACAGATCCACATTATACAACAATATTTGCATATCACCATGAATCACTTAGGATGTTATTATAGTAACACGTTAGTTAATACCATGCATTTCATGAGGGATATGATACATGAATAACAAATGATTACAAAAACTACCATAAGTAAAATGGATATGAGACACATACAGGAATTATGCAGAACACAAATGACAGTTTATCAAATAATGGATAGCTGAGAGGTATGCATCCAAGTATATATTCACTGTACATGAACATTGGTCACAAGTGTGAATGCAGATCCCAGGTGCCCATAAATGTGTCATGATTCCTGTCATATAACAAAGTGGAATAAGTACATATACTTTGTCAGGACAGCATGGTCATACACAGTCATGCTTCAATAGGCAAGTGAGTTTAAGTATTATGACCAACAGTGCAGTATCATGAAAACTGACATTGATCTGAACAGTGAATATAATACATTATGACACATATATGAAGAACGTATCCACAATGAGTAACAGTCTGCACATGTGGCACAGTTTGTTGCACACTTGTATGCCCTGCACATAGCAGTCTAGCAATGTAGTAGTCTGCCTGCCAGCAACCCACTGGCAAGTGCACATGCGGGTTAGAAATGCTGTGGCCCTCCTTATTTAACCCCTAAACTGAAGCATAGTCCTACATGTGCGAAGCACCATGACATACCAGTGAGAACACATAAAGGAAGTGAGCCTGTAACAAAATGAACCATCAGTGCTATGTCACAGTGTGTAGTAATTTGCCTGCTGCTCTTATGGACAGTGAAAGTGATTATTTAATATACACACATCTGATGCCAACATGTCTAAATGGAAACAAATGTATACATCACAGAAATACACTTAGTACAATTAAGCTTTGACTTCACACCTATAAACTGCAAGTAAAGTCCTTGCCTGGTGTAAGTGTATGACACACCTTCTATTACAAAAAAATGCAATGAAAAACCTGAAAGAAAACAGTGGAAATGGACTGCTTCCATGGCAGATATTGCTGAACCCTATGACTTTGCCACATAACTAGTAAGTATGCCTCATCTGACAAAGTAAAGAACTGAAAGTGGCAAGAGGTGCCATGTCAGAAGAGGGAACTTACGTATTATCGCAACCAGATTTTCTCGCTTGTGATAAGTCATGCTGTATCATGGAAAACAGTTGTATTAAGGTGGAAAGGGGGGGTGTAAGCAAGTTGCAGCTAATGTGATACACACAGTATGAGGCAGGAAGAGGAATAACTGTAAATTTGTCGACTCCTGTCTCGCTTGTCACACTTTTGCGGTGAACTCCACTCTTCTGTGCTACAAGACAGACCCTGCTTTGCTGATTACAATTGAGGCTAATGCAAGGTAATCAGAAATATTCCTTGTGAATGCTCATGGCCAATACTCAACTTTTATTTTATTCCGCCGTATGATTTTAACAAGCTATGTAACTGCTATTTGGATTGTAGGGCAAACGTGCAAGTTTTAGACGTTTACTTTTCGCATAGAGTATTCCCACTTTTCTGCAGTATCTGAGGGAGAAATTAGGCCAATTGTCTTGCCCTCATATTTTGCATTCCTTTGCAGTATCAATTACATTCCTGTGGTGTGTGTGTGTTAGGGGAATCAACTAGCATTTCTCATTGTTTAGTCATCAGATTTAAACTCGGGTTAGTAAAAAAAATAGTCATTTAGCATGTAAGGAATCACGTTCTTACTATCAGCAGCGACTGCTTGTAAAGGTCTCACTACTTGTCTGCAAATTTGAAATGTTTATAAATGGCCAGAAGATTCATTAAGGTATTTAACTGCCTAAAAATACAATTCCAACACTTCAACAAGCATTACTTACTGTAGATTCATTGATTTTTCTTGCTGAAAACAAAAGCTGCATAACAACTGTTGACAGAATGCAAGTCGCAAGTGCGAAAATCTGGTTGCGATAATACGTAATTACCCAGAAGAGTTATATATATAGTGCATCACTTTATAATACACTGCCTGTGTAGTAGTACTTCTCCCCACACAAACTATAGATATTGTGGTGTAGTAAACCCATATGACACAGAGACTCTTAAGATTAGCAGCCAAAACTTTTTAACAAACATAAAACAAAAAATACACAGCCATTTATAACAATAAACACGCAATATGCACATGCTATAATTGCTCTGTTTCACTAAATATGTGCTTATCATTTAGATTTTGTACAGAACTCCTTACCACTATTAGCTAGCTACAGAACTCCCTCTCTATTATTCAAGAAAGCCATAAAGCCTATCTAGAAGAAATGAAGACATTCAGTATTAATCCTCAAACCATTTTTCTGTGTGATCTGGGGAATCCTATATCATTATCATCATTAGTGCACAAGCACAGAGATTTCTGAACTTTGTCTATACAAACACCCTGAGATAATTATTCTGAGCACCCTGCAGAGGGAACAATATCTTGGACATTGTCTTTGCTAATATGGGGCCATCTTGCATTATCCTGTGTGTATCATCACTTATTAGGTCTGACCATAAAGCTGGCTCCCTTGAAATAAAATTGAAACCAGTGACCACTTCCACCCCTGTTACTTTTAAGAATTACTCCAAGACAAACTACCCTCTCCTACTCCTAAGTGAAACATTGGCAAGCATCAGGTCCCCAACAAATCCAGTTAACTCTACGGAATATGCAGAACCATACACTACCAAACTGTGCCAGCATATAAACAACAGCATAAATGGGGTTACATTCTGTTGGAACAAGTGTAAGGCAAACCACACAGCCCCACCCCCAGTGCAGCTTTAATATCAACTAACTTTGCAATAAAAGTTAAGGAATTCTGGCTAAAAATAAGAAGATCAATACCCAGAGTGATAGAGGTCTCATCATAATTTTAAACAAGCACCTCAGGTGCTTAATTAATTCTCCCAAAGCCAAGTTTGAGGTGCAATTAGAAACCAAGCAAAGAATAGTCACAAAGTTTTTTTTAGTTATGTTCATAATCTCAGGAGCAGCTGGTTGTAAATTATGTTACATACACCAAAACTGAAGATATAGCTAACCTACTCGGCAGATAAATGCAGCTAAAATGTTATCACTGTCTCCCCTTGTCCATCTCACAAGAAATATCTGAAACTGTATCTCTTCTGGCTATCAAACAAGGCCAAGTCCTGCAAGCACTATCCAAAGCAAAAGTTCTCATTGATGGGTCCTGACAACATCCCAAGACAAATGTTGAATGGCATGAAGCACAATCTAGCTACACCCTTAAAAACACAGTAGTACCTCAGCCTCCATATTGGTTTTCTACCAAGCAAATAGAGGATGGCAGCAGTTATTCCCCCACATAAGGGGGGAAGTCTACAGATCCAGGCAATTACAGGCCAATAAGTCTAACCAACCTCATATGCAAAGCCATGGAAAGAATTATCGTGGAATTAATCAACAAGGGGATAGGAAACTTTCTAACTCTAGACCCATTGCAGTTTGGTTTCATTAATGGCAAGTCTTGTTTACTCAACCTGGTGGGCTTTTTTGAAAAGGCCACCAAAGCAATGGACTAAGGTAAAACAGTACACTTCACATTCCTCAACCCGGTCAAAGCCTACAATACTCCACTCAGGCATAGTAGAAAATGTTAATAATCTAGAAATAACTCCCTGCATAATTTTTTGGATTACAAGCTGGTTCACATATTGAATGCAGGAGATAAAAATAAGGGAAGCTACCTCCACAAAAAGACCAGTCACCAGTGGAGTCCTCTAGGGTTTGGTGCTAAGACCTTTTCTGTTCTGCATCTATTTTTCAGAAGTAAAAGCCAGTAACAAAGGGCTCTGGCTAACTAAGTCTCCAGATGACTTCAAGGTAGGAGCGGTAACTAAATCCTCAAAAGACTCAGCCATTCTAGAAGAAGTCTTGTCCCAAACAATTAACTGTTGCCAGACTCATGGTTGAAAGTTAAATGCCAAAAAATGCATTATTGTTACTTTTGGAAAGTCAACAACCCTGTGAAATTACCACATCGAGAATATACCCATAAAGGTTGAACCAGTAGTTCAGGATTTGGAAACATATGTAGATAGTGATGTTGTTGTTACTTTTGATAAACATGTATCTACTGTGGTAAGGAGGTCATAACATCCCTGTACTCATCCCTTATCAAACCGATTATCAAGTACAATGCCCCCTTCAGCATGTACCTTGACAAGCGCATGGAGCAGTTGGAGAAACCACAGAGGTACCTGACCAGGAAAATCAAACACCTGTCCTATACAGATAGGCTAAAAGCCCTATCTACTCAGTCTAGTACAGACTGCTCAGAGGTGACCTGTGTCTGGCATACAAGGCCATCTCAGACACAGCCTTGATGGAGTTGCTGCATATCCGTAAGTCAAACTCCACTCATGAAACCCACACGCAAGGTCTCAGCCTGGTCTGTGACATTAGTAGAACTTGTTGGCTTGATAGATTTGTGTCCCACAGACTCCCCTATATGTGGATTCAGCTTCCTCTCCATGTCAAGCAGAGTACCTCACCAGCCCTCTTTAAGATGAACCTGGAAGACTGGATGGGAAACAGAAAATATACCCCCCTGGATCCCACCTGTGTCCCTGCTGGACAGGGGAAACAGGTGTTGACTTTGTGGGAACATGGGTGAAATTCTTGGCTAGGCTTATAAGGTCCTCCGAGCCAATAGCCTAGTATCATCCTATGAACCTATGTAAGAAAGTCCTTCTATATTACTCAGCTCATAAATAAAGGATTATTTCTAAGATCAAGGATGTCATTGTTCCCCTTTACTCATCCTTCATTAGACCAATCATTGAATACAATTCCCCTTTTGACATGTATCTATCTAGGCACATGCAACATGTGGAACACCCGCAGAAGTACCTAGTAAAAGGACACAAGGCTTACTCAACACATGCTACATGGACCATCTTAAAGCTCTGTGATATATTAGGTCACTTACAGACTGCAAAGAAGTGACCTGTGGCAGCATATAAGCCATTCTTTGAACCAATGCTAATGGATTTACTTCATATTAGCTATTCAAATGGTATCAGATATACTTGATACAGGGACCAAAACCTCTTCTGCAACATGAACAGAATAGTTTGGTAAGACAGGTATATCTCACAGAGGATATTACTGCCCTAAAATGGACTCTCCATCCAAGTAAAACAAAGCTTATCCATGTCCGCATTCAGGTGTAACTTGGATCAATGGATTGAAAATAGAAAATTTACCTCAGGACAGCCCCCTGTACTACTAATGGACAGAGGCACCTCCTAAATGCTTTATGCTATTCGTGGTTCCCCTCAATTTATCTATGGTGTGATTCCCAATTATTCCCATTAGGGTTAATATATAATTATCAACTATGGGATGGGTACAGCAAATCTATAACCAAATAGGATATATTACTTTGAGCACAAAAAGGGAAATTGTTTAGGATTAAAATGGCCCACAAAGGCAGCTAGCCCAGTACTTATCCACTCCACAAGGGGGGATCCACCTTGGATCCTGGGAACTACCATCCCATCAGTCCGATGAGCCTGATCTGCAAGGCCATGGAACTTATTATCACAGAACTTATAAATAAAGACATTGGCAATCTTCAAACGCTGGACCCCACCCAGTTTGGGCTCGTGAAGGGCCGATCATGTCTCCTGAACCTGATTGACTTTTTTGAATCAGTCTCCAGAGCTGTGGATGAGGGTAAGGAGATCCACACAGCCTATCTGGACCTCACCAAGGTCTTCAACATCATCCCCCACTCTGGAATCATAGATAAATGTACTAAGGTGGGCATAAATCCCTACATCACTCGAAGGGTTGCCAACTGGCTTACTGACAGAACCCACACTGTAAAAGTAGCCGACTCCAAATCCAGTTCCAGACAAGTGACAAGTGGAGTACCTCAGGGTTCAGTCCTGGGACCGCTCTTGTTTGACATCTACTTCTCTGAAGTGCAGGCCAACACTAAGGGACTCTGGCTAACAAAGTTTGCAGAAGACTGCAAACTGGCAGCAATTTTTGAATCCCCATGTGGATATTCTACAAAAGGGCCTTACATAAACAGATGCTTGGTGCCAGAGCCATGGGCTCAAGCTCAATGCCAAGAAGTGTATAGTTATCCCCTTTGGGAAAAAAACATATACCCATAAATTACCACATAGGTGGCAGTACACTAAATACTGAAAGTGTGATAAGAAACTTAGGAACACAGGTGGACAGTGGTCTCACCTTCGATAACCACATCACCATGACAGTCAGGAATTCCTTCTATGTGGCACACCTCATCACTAAGGGCTTTTCATCCTGAAAAAACGAGGTCATTGTCCCATTGTACTCATTCCTCATTAGACCCATCATAGAATACAACCCCCATTTGGTATGTACCTCACAAGACATCTGCAGCAACTAAGAAGGCCACAGAAACAGCTCACTAAAAGAATCACAGGCCTAAAGCAGATGCCCTATGCTGTCTGACTAAAAAAACTCCAGCTATACTCTGTGGCATATCGTCTACTCAGAGGCGATCTCTGCTTAACATACAAGGCCATGTCAAACCCTGAGCTGTTGGACATGCTATACTTAAAGAAATCCTAATTCATTAGAGCCACATGCTCCAGGGACCTAAACCTTGTCATCACAATGAATAAAACATGCTGGAGGGATAGGTTCCTAACCCAGAGACTCCCCATACTCTGGAATAGACTGCCCATACATGTCAAGCAGAGTGTCTCCTTGGCCCTCTTCAACTGGATGGATGACTGGATGGGAGATAGGAAATTTACCTCGGGGATCATGTCAGTTGCCTTGCTAGATAGGGGTACATGGAAGTAAATATTGTGGGAAGAAATAGCCAGGGAATTGTTATGGGTAGGCTTTTACAGACCCTAGGCCAATAGCCTAGTTCCAGCCTATGAACCTATGAACCTATTTACTCTATAACTGCCCCAGTATTACCATTGAACAAATGCATCTCCTAAAAGGTTTATTGCATGCATGGGTCCCCTCTTAGTATCTATGGAATGATCCTGGTAATTACTCTATAGTAATGTATAAGAATAGATCTTGAAATGGATAAAGTGAATCTATCTTTGTAATCTATGTATTACTTCTTCCATGGCTATATGAGGAAAAAAGAAACACATTTGGTGAAAACATCTGGTGTCAACAATAAGATGAGTAATATACTGAAAAAATATTAGAAAATGGTCACATGTTTGTTATGGAGCCTGGCTTTTACATTGGTTGCAACAACTTTGACTTATCATCAGCAGTACAGAGACATTACAGCTAGTTTTCTGCAGGTAACCATTCCTGTTAGTATACCACATGCATGTTGGATGTTTTACAGTAACCAGGCACATCATTATTGCCATATGTACTGTTTCATCTACAATCCTAAGTAAGTATTTGCCACATACACTACTGTACTCCTTCCGACAACACTTGGCATTTGAACCCTAAACTGAAATCACAATTACTACCTGCTGTGCCACACATAATACTCTGAAAAAACTCTGGAAATACTGATACCTTAGCAATCATCATGCAATTTCAGGTAGCTTACAAATGTAATACACAGATGTATTTTTAACTGACAGGCATAAATATATTATGCTTGTGTTTTTTTTAGTGTGTCTGAACATAGTACTGTTAATGAAAAGTGTGATTTCAAACTCTTGAGGTACATAGTCAGCATTGCAGTCACCTATAATATGTACTAGTACAGTAGCAACACAAGTCCAATGATAAACTCGTGAAAGCATACTGAAATAATAATAGTAGTTTGTCGACATGACAACAGTTGTCACACTGCAGTCAGTACTATGCAGTGTATACAGTCTGTATATGCAAAAGTGTCTCAGGAACAAGTGTCACATTGCAGTTTCACAAAAAGAATGCAAACTAGTGACACCTGCAATGTTATGTGATGCTACGAACAAAGGTAAAAAGTACCAATATCATCTGCAAAGTGTGGTGAGGCACAGACATATTTCACATTTCACTATCAAAATGGCATGCCGGCACCATAATATTTATATACTTATATAATTTCCATACAGATATAAGCATAATACATTTATCTATCTGTCTATACACACATACGCAAACACAGACGCACACACACCCACACACACACACACACACACACACACACACACACACACACACACACACACACACACACACACACACACACACAAAACAAACAGACACATTTACACAACATACCAACAGTTGTATGGACCAGACCACATTCCAGTGCATGGATGATTAGATAGTATAACATAAAGGCCAGCACTTGGAGTTGGCCAAAGTACTTCAGTATAACAGTGATACTGATGAAGCATTTAGCAAAGCCAGTATATCTGCATTTCTGCTGCTGGAACTATTATATTAAACATTTTGGTTAACTCTGAGTGAGGGCTTCTGTGCAGATAGATAGATAGATAGATAGATAGATAGATAGATAGATAGATAGATAGATAGATAGATAGATAGATGCCTTCCTTATATGTACTATTGTTGTCTCACACACCAATATACAGTAAACTCTCAGTTAACCGGAAACATGGGGATTGGTAGATGCCAGATAACTGTAGTTTCTGGTAGCTTGAGAGTTACTATTAAAAAAAGCCTGACTAATACTGTACCCTGTACTATTTGTTTGGTTTGACTTGTTCATACATTGGAGAGAGAGAGAGAGAATTTATTCCTGTCTTCCTTTTTAAAACTCTAAAACTTTAAAAACATAAGGGGCAGGATTCACGATGGCTTGCACGGAGTCTAAGTGTAGTTAGGGCTACATGCAGACATCGCGATCCAGGAACAGCCTGAAATACCGTGTAAGAGACCAGCTAAAACGTCTCTTAAACGGGCAGGGCGTGGATATGCTAATTACCTCACTTGCAGCCGAAAGGCATGCAAATGAGGTAGATTAGCGATCCACGAAGCTGAAACCAGCCCGTGTAAGAGTCGTGTTAGGTGCAGAAATGTACTCAGTTGACAACTGAGTACGTTACTGCAAATAACACAATGGAGCCATGACAGCTCCAAATAAAGTGTGCATATGTATCAGGCAGCATGCCAATGGCCAAATATGTGGCCATTGGCACGGTAACCCGATGCAAACATGAAATATATATATATTTTTTTTCGGCGATCGGCGAGGTTTAAACGCAGCACAGCCCCGCACAAATGGGCTGCGCTATATAAAACATAAAAATAAAGGTTTGAAACCCACAAATGTGGGTTTTATGCAATGCATGGATTTGCAATGCAGGGACTAGCAGACCAAAATCAACATGGCCACTGTTTAGTGGTTGCTAAGGGGGGAAGCTGAGTGTAAGACACGTAACTAAGCATTAGTAGGCAATCCTATGTAAATGAGTAGTAGGATAGTGAATCACACTGTCATATAGCAAATGAGCACATTCCGTGTAGTGTAAGAGTTAGATAAGGGGGAGTAACAGAGTAGGAGATAGGTGACATCACAGGGGGGAATGTCAGAAAGAAATCAAGCTCATTGGAGCAAAGTGGTATGTGAAAGATGTCAGTCACACAGCATAGAAAGGGGAGTGTCAACAGATAAGCATGGGAAAGTCAAGAAATGGAAGGTGTACACTGTGGCCAACACCAAAGTTTCTTGCTGTGCGTGCATGCGTGTGTGTGCACGCTGGGAGGCGCGAGTAAGACAGAGTGCGCGCGTGTAAGGCAGAGTAAGCATGTAGGTGCCTGTTTAAAGATCTGTAAACCTGTTTGTGCTGGTGTATGCGTGTTTTAACCTGAATAAGCAGATTCTAGTCTGTGTAAGCATGTGTGCGCACGTGGTAGCCACTGTGAGCGTGTTTTCGCTGGTATGCGTGCTGCTCCCCCCCTGTGGAAACAGAGAGGAAAAAGGAAGCAGAAGAAATAGTAGGAAGCTAGCAGGGAATACTGGTAGAGCTAGCAGGTGAAAACAATTAGAAGCAGGCAATTACACAGGCAGAATACTAGCCCAGCCCAGCACTTAAAACACTGCAAACAGCATTGCAGTATGTTTCTCTCAAGAGACACTGCAAGACAGGAGTAAGCTATTAGAAGTGAAAACTGAAAAAGCTGCACTCAGACCAAACATGCTAGGGGCTGCCATAGCTGTTATAAGGAGACATAGGAGACTTGCTGAGGGTGGTGACAATGCAAATGCTGGCAGACAACCCACAGTGAGGAGACGGAGAAGAGTGTACAGGCCCAGGGTCACCTACCAGGGGTTACATGAGCTGGAGATAGTGGAGCACTATAGAGTGGACAGAGACCTCCTGCAGCAAATTGTTGAGCTGTGCAGGCCACGCCTCACACACAGAACCAACAGAGGGGAACCCATCCCAGTGGAAACCAAGGTATGTGTTGGCCTAAGAATACTAGCAACAGGTACCTTCCAGAGACCAACTGGTGATATGATGGGGATATCACAGGCATCAGCCTCTAGGGTACTGCACCAGTTCCTGGATGCCATGTCAGCACATGTCGGTGAGTATGTATATTTCCCCAATTCCCATGAGGTATTGGCCAGCAATATGCGTCTCTTCCATCAAATAGCGGAATACCCTGAGGTAGTGGGTGCAATAGACTGCACGCACATGCGCATCAAAGCACCAGCCGGTGAGCGGGGTAGGGCCTACATTAACCGCAAGGGCTTCCCCTCCATCAACTGCCAGGTCATGTGTGATGCCCAGGGCATAATAATGAATGTGTGTGCTGGCTGCCCTGGGAGCTACCATGATTCCCATATCTGGCATTTGACGCAGCTGTACCAGACATTTGCCAATGGGGACATCCCACATGGTCACCTAGTGGGGGATGCTGGATATGCACTGGAGCTGTGGCTGATGACACCCATCAGAAACGCACACACACCTGAACAAGAACGCCATAATGAGGCACACGCACAAACACGAAATGTAATAGAGCGTGTGTTTGGGCTGCTCAAGTCACGGTTCCGGTGCCTGGACACATCTGGTGGAGCCTTGCAGTACTCACCAACTACATGTACCCAAATTGTCATGGTATGTGCTATGCTACATAATATGATTCTGCAAAAACAGCTGCAACAGGACCAGCATAGGGCCGGGACAAACAGCCCCCCACCATTGCCAAGGCCATCACAGGCAGAGCGTGACTCGGAGGAGGAACAAACTGAGCCTGCCCCAGTAGGCAGAAGGAGGCGTGCCCAGTATGCCCTGGCCTTGGCAAAGAGGCAACGCATAGCACATACACTGGCTCAGTAGGAACCCTGGGAATGATACCCCTCTCTGACTCACTCATATAGTAACAGGGACGCCTAACATGACACAACCTGCTCTCAAACATGTACAGGGAGTGTAGTATGTGCATCCAACAGAGGCAGCCCTGCAGCACCACCTGAGGCATGATTGCCATGTGTTAAGCAATGTAACACCATCTAGTGCATGCAAACATGAAGACCCTGCCTAACATCTCACCCTCACCAAGCATGATGCCACACTATGAAGACAACAAGATCAAGTACAATAATTGGCTGAAGTATTGCTGTTAGCAAGGGGGAACAAATGGCTGACAGCCTGGGATGACATGCTGAGCAAGACATGATGCCCCACCTGCTAGGGATGGCACGCACCCAGCACACCTGGCTGTGTGTATACTGGCAAAGGCTGTTGTCACCCCCACTGTGCCTTGAATAGGTAAGGCTGGAAACACAAACCCACCACCATAGGTAGCACAAGGGATAACAACCTGGACATAATGCTACCCAACGCCAGAAGTCTAACCTGCAAGGTGCATGCAGACCAAACCCACCACAGCATGGCGAATGGTAATATCTGTTCTGTAACAGAAACCTGGGTCAAGGCCCAGAAGAGCACTCTAATACTACCAGGTTATGCCTCATACCATGCTCTACAGCTCCAAAACATGGAACACACTACAATAGGAGTGAGGCTATCAGTAATTGTCAAGGATAACCACACCCCCAGGTTGTTACCACAGCAAGAAGCAGCATGGACTATCCACGGGCAAGTAACAGTGGCTCAAACTGTGTCCCTGTTTGCAACCTGCTACAGACCACACTCACAAACCCAGGAACCCCAGCCAGCCTTCCTGAAGACACTGCAGAGTATGAATGTCTCAACAAATACCAAACAAGGCACACACAAAGTATGACATAGGTGGCAATCCATTATGTACGGAAGAAGTAATCAGGGACCTAGGGACACAAGTGGACGGTAACCCGTCATGTGACACTGACATTGCCAAGTTGGCCAGCAAGACCTGCTATATTGCCCACCTTAATATGAAAGGATGCACATGTAGATCAAGAGAGGTCACTGTACCCCCATACTCTTCCCTTATCAGGCCCATACGTGACAACAATGCCCCAGTTCGGATGTACCTTACCTTACACCTGCAGCAGTTAGAAATACCCCAAATGTACCTCACCAAGGGGATAAAGGGTCCAAACATTTGTCATCTGCTGCCTGGCTGAAGAAACCACAGCCCAATTCACAAGCATACTGCCCAGTCAGAGGCGATGTATGCCTGATGTACAAGGCCATGCCCAATCCAGAATGAATGGACATGCTCCACTGCAGAAACCCCAAATCCAGCAGAGACACCACAGTGAGATATTTGAACCTCCTCACATAGATAAATAGGATGTGCTGGAGGGACAGATCCATACCCAGAGGCTCCTTACACTCTGG
The DNA here is from genome assembly GCF_019279795.1 of Protopterus annectens. Classification (NCBI taxonomy): domain Eukaryota; kingdom Metazoa; phylum Chordata; order Ceratodontiformes; family Protopteridae; genus Protopterus; species Protopterus annectens. Next base: position 685,605,187 of record NC_056731.1, read on the forward strand.
AACAGAATCCCAGTCCATGATAGGCTGAGCTCCACACTCATACTCAACAAGAGAAATCTGGTAAAGTGCATGGGAGATAGTAGGTGTACACTGGGGGTCATCCCTGTGTCACATCTAGTAAAGTAAACCCTAAATGGGCATAATATGCACATTGCAAGGTGTGTCGAAACTCACACACAGTCTGTCCATGCTCAAACATGGCCAAGGCAGATAGCCTAGTATGAACCTATGAACCTATGACGATACAAATTGTGCAGGACACAAAGGATTATCACACAGCTGTCCTAACTGATGGTAGGAACCATGGTGATAATCCACAGATATGCTCTGCAGTACTCAAATATCACAAACAATACACCAAACCCACACACATTGCCAACATCCAACCTAACAGATTCTTTGCAAACTCCCCACCAGCACCATACTGCCAAATATCTATCCCAGCAGAGTGCTGGCCCCCTGACATTGCAGATGCTGAGGTAACAGCCAGCATCTACAAAGCACACCACACAGCATCAATGGTACCAGATGGTGTCCTGGGTTGTGTCCAACAAGTACTGTAAGAAGAATGGAACACCAAATAGCACTACTACGCACTCACAGCCTTACCACAGGATATGTACCCAAAGATTAGTGTACAGCAACAGTGGTCCCTCACCACAAAGGTGGCAACTGAATGGATACTGCAGACTGTCACCCCTCAACCCTGACTATCTAGGTTGGCAAAGTAATGGAGAGGATGATCATGGATCCCAGGAATAACGAGATTGGGTACCTACAGACATTTGACCCTACCCAGTCTGGCTTTCATAGGGCAGATCCTGCCCCTTAAACATGTCTGACTCATGTGAAACACACACCAAAGCCATTGATGTGGGGAATGTGGTTCACACAGCCTATCTGGACCTTGCTAAACCCTTCCATACAATACCCTAGTTGGTCAGTACAGATAAGCTCACCAGTCTAACTATAACCCCCTATCCAAGTAGATGGGTTGCAAACCAGCTCAAGGACAGAACTGACCTGGTCAGACATGCTGCAGCCATGTCAGACTGCAAACCAGGTACAACTGGCATCCCACAAGGCATGGTCCTGGGACCTCTCTTGTATGCTATATATGTCACATAGGTACAGGCCAACATGGAAGGACTCTGTCTGAACAGGTTCGCAGAAGACTACAAACTGCCCACCATATCGGACCCTCCAGCTGACACAAGCATCCTACAAAAGGCACACATAGAAACAGACAACTGGTGCCACAGCCATGTCAACAAGCTAAATGCAGAATAGTGTATAGTCATCCCCTGTGGAAACACAGTACATGGCCAGAAATTACCACATAGGTGTTAACCTAGTAAGTACATCAAGAGCAATAAGAGACCTGGGGACACAAGGTGACAGATATTCTGCATGTGACAACCATGTGTCTGTAGTGGTTACAGAAACATACCATATAGCCACCTAATCATGAAGGTAAGCACAGCTAGGTCAGGGTAGGTCAATGTGCCTCTCCAGTCATCCATCAGCAGCCTCACAATTGCGTACAATGGCCCTTGAGGGATGTACCTTAGCAGACACCTGCATCAACTGGAAAGACCCCACAAATACCCCACCAGGAGGATTGCAGAGCTGTAACAGATGCCATGTGTCACCTGATTAAACAAACTGCAGCTCCACACAGTGCCACACCGCCTGGCTGGAGTTGATCTGTGCCTGATGTATAAAGCCATGACCAAGCTGGTATCAATGGACATTTGGCACCATGTAAAATCTGAATGCTGGTGACCTATGCAGATGACAGGCCTGAACCCCAGCACAGACATAAACAGGACATGCTGTACCGATTGGTCCATAACCCAGAAGCTCACTCCACTCACAACTAAACTCCCAGTACAGGTTATCCAGGGAGTCCCTCACTGACTGTCATCCAGAGGAATCATGATGACTGGATGGGAGATGGTAGGTGTACCCTGGATATCACCTGTATGTCACGGGTAGACAGAGGCACAGCACACTAACCTTGACATATGTCATGGCAAACACCAGTAAATATGTGTGTTGAAGGACAAACACTCTCTGACTAGCATTACAAATGGCCTAGGGCACATGGCCATTGTTTGTCACTGTCCACACAAGTTGTGGAATACATTAATAATGTTGGACAATCATGTTCTATGCTGTTCATATCTGAACAAAATGCAACATGGTCATATCTGCACAACTGGCCCTCAACCAGTCTGGTGTGCTCACTATAAATATTACAAGCAGTGATAGGACTGAAACCAATGATACTGTCCACCAGAGTGAAAGTACTGAACCAGTACACTATACGACAATACACTGTTTTGTCAGTATGAAAGGATGTTGACAACTGTATGCAAACTATCCCATGGCAACCCTGCAGGCACAGCATAATGCCTGTTCGGTTCAGACACAAAGCAGTTGGGCAGTAAGAACACAACCTGATGTCCAACACTCAACTGTACATGTGAAATATAGATGAAGTCCACACACAAACACAAATGTGGTGGACCACAGATCCCAACATAAGGAAAGTTCACACTGGGCATGCTCGCACAGTTAGATAAATGAGACGTGTCACTCAAGAAGCCATAGAAACTGTGAACTGGGCATGCTCACACACTTAGGCCATGTCACAGTTCAGCAGTTGCACACACATATCTGGCATTTGTATGTGTTAACACAGGAACCTCCCACAATACAGAAATCTGCCCAGTGCACACAGTGAAATTACAACAGAGACATAAGTAAAGTACTGGATCCCACTCATATGCAAACATCTGCCGCAGTACACAAGTTGTTCATAGAGATAGGGAAAGCTATGGCAATAAATTCCCACAAACAGTATATGAGCAACAGATACTTGCATCTGACAGGTAAAAATATGGCCGTAGAGTGCAATACTAGGCTGCTGTCCCTAGGGAATACAGAAGGCTATCCACAGTGTATTTGGCGTCTGCCTCCACAGTAGAGTAGGCCACTGTGCCTGTGCAAAGTTAATGCATAGATATGCTCTCCCCCGTACTGATGGATAGTAACAGATGTACATACCTCTTCATACATAATGATGTCAGCACACTATTCATATGTCAGGAGCACAAATGATACCCAGTAATTTGAATAGCACGCTCAGCTACTGTGTCTCCCAAAAGTGTCATAATGTAGTTAGGTAGGGGTTTGAATCCTGCAAGTGCTCAGTGTGTGTGTATGCGTGACTGTGGGGGGGGGGGAGTAGTGTGTGTGCAATTCCATGTGTAAGAGAAATGTCCCTTTTGGCAACTAGTACAACACAACACATGCTGCATATTCCACTGTCTAAACACTGATGATATCAGCACCCTATAAGTACAGCAGGAGAAAGCAAGCCTCCTAGCAATGCAAATAGCATGCTCTGCTACTGCGTCTGTCATAACATAGTTAAGTAGGGGTTTGAATCCTGAAAGTGCTCAGTGTGTGTGTGACTGTGTGGGGGGGAGTAGTGTGTGTGCAATTCTATGTGTAAGAGAAATGTCCCTTTTGGCAACTAGTACAACACTACACATGCTGCATATTCCACTGTCTAAACACTGATGATGTCAGCACCCTATAAGTACAGCAGGAGAAAGCAAACCTCCCAGTAATGCAAATAGCTTGCTCTGCTACTGCGTCTCTTACAAGTATCATAACATAGTTAAGTAGGGGTTTGAATCTTGCAAGTGCTCAGTGTGTGTGTGACTGTGTGTGGGGGAGTAGTGTGTGTGCAATTCTATGTGTAAGAGAAATGTCCCTTTTGGCAACTAGTACAACATACCACATGCTGCATATTCCACTGTCTAAACACTGATGATGTCAGCACCCTATAAGTACAGCAGGAGAAAACAAGCCTCCCAGTAATGCAAATAGCACGCTCTGCTATTGCGTTTCTCACAAGTGTCATAATATAGTTAGGTAGGGGTTTGAATCCTGCAAGTGCTCAGTGTGTGCGTGACTGTGTGGGGGGAAGTAGTGTGTGTGCAATTCTATGTGTAAGAGAAATGCCCCTTTTGGCAACTAGTACAACACAACACATGCTGCATATTCCACTGTCTAAACACTGATGATGTCAGCACCCTATAAGTACAGCAGGAGAAAGCAAGCCTCCCAGTAATGCAAATAGTGCGCTCTGCTACTGCATCTCTCACAAGTGTCATAACATACTTAGGTAGGGATTTGAATCCTGCAAGTGCTCAGTGTGTGTGTGAATGTGTGGGGGAGGGAGTAGTGCTTGTGCAATTCTATGTATAAGAGAAATGTCCCTTTTGGCAACTAGTACAACACAACACATGCTGCATATTCCACTGTCTATACACTGATGATGTCAGCACCCTATAAGTACAGCAGGAGAAAACAAGCTTCTCAGTAATGCAAATAGCACGCTCTGCTACTGCATCTCTCACAAGTGTCATAACATAGTTAGGTAGGGGATTAAATCCTGCAAGTGCTCAGTGTGTGTGTGTGTGAATGTGTGTGGGGGAGTAGTGTGTGTGCAATTTATGTGTAAGAGAAATGTCCTTTTTGGCAACTAGTACAACACAACACATGCTGCATATTCCACTGTCTAAACACTGATGATGTCAGCACACTATAAGTACAGCAGGAGGAAGCAAGCCTCCAAGTAATGCAAATAGCACACTCTGCTGCTGCATCTCTCACAAGTGTCATAACATAATTAGGTAGGGGTTTGTATCCTACAAACGCCATGTGTGTTTTTGTCACACAGTTTGTCCATGTGTGTGGGGTGTTGTTTCCAATATTGCACGACATACATTATATCAGTAATGTCAATGCACGCATGATGTATGTGTGTGCCACATACACATATGTACCTGTGACCTTCAATAGCTCCCATGTCGGAAGCCTGCCTCATGTGAATACATGGAATTTGCATTAGACAACTGTATGACTGTGGTGTTCTGTGCAGGGGCTGCATGTGGTATGTGAATATACAGTGTGCGTTGTAGATGGTGTCATCCTACCAGCAAGGGATACATGACTGGTCTGGAGCATATAGTCCACATGTTGGTGATGAACAGGTGCAGCATGTTTTCACCTCTTGCGGGACTGGTAACAAGTTGTTCCATAGCAATGCAGGGAATGAATGCTAGGAACCTTTCAGCTAGGGTCTTGGAGCTAGAGTAATGCTCACACTCTATGTTTGGGTAGTTGCAGTCCACCCATATAATGGTGTTTGTAGAGACCATCATATTCCCAGTGTTGTCAGGAAGGCCAAGTGGGTTTCCTGGGTATGGAAGGGTGGTGTGTGCCAGGCTATGAACCTGAAGGCAGTCTAACCCACTGTTAGTTGCACATGGATAGGCCCTGATGCTTTGTGCTGTGCCACCAACCTAGGGGTGTGTGTACCTGAGGTGCCTTTGGATACATCCCCCCTGTTCTGGTTTGGTGCATGTGTAGGGGATAACAAGCATGGTATGAGGTATGACCTGGCAGTGATGGGGTGCACCTGGGAGCCTTGTACCAGGAGTCTGTTACTGCATGGATATTGCTGTTCCCCATGCTAAGGACAGTTTCCACTGCATGCATCTTGAGGTTTACACTACTGGTGTTGAGTAGCATTACTATTAGTGTCCTATCCCGTGTGATACCTGTGTAGGTGGCTATGTAATGTCAGCCTTGCATACAAAGGCACTATGTGTGTCACAAGAGCCTCTGCCAATATACAACGGCCCATAGGTGACAGGTGCAAGCTGTCCCTAGCAAAGCAATGTGGCTTGTCCAGCATGTAATCCCATGCTGACAGGCATTGGATCCCCTTTGAATGTCACCGAAACATATGGTAATTGCTGAAACTGATCATCCTGTCTACATATTGTGGCAGCATTCTTGGTGAGGGTAAGATGCTACTCAAGGTCAGGGTAATACCAGCCTGTGCCACAAGCTCAGAGAGCCCCTCTATGTCCCCTAACATGTAGTCCAGGGAGGTGCGTCACAGGTCATACACAATGGCACAGACCATGACTGAGTCATATTTGTACATGCCTTGGAGTGACCTGTATGCTTGTGTTATGTGGTGGATCATAGTGCCTGACAGGCATCTCAGCGTGACCTTCACCTTGTTTAGCCTGGTGAGCAGGACCTCAGTGTACCTGATGATAGAGGTACCTATTACAACTGTAGCAGGTGTGTTGTTAAGCCGTATGGGCTGTGACTGTTTGGCACACAGGCTTTGTGAGATATGTGTTGCACGTGCTCCGCTCTTGCGTAATGTTTGCTTGTGTGTCTGCTTTGCAGGTGTCAGCTGCTCAGGCAGGATGCTATTCTGAGAGTCCAAGAATGTACCTGTGTGTTTCTGTGTTTGGATTGCTGTCATGGCAGGTCTATGTGAGACTGGTATTGTATTCACTGTAGTATCCCACTCCACCTGACAGGGTATGCCAGTACTGAGTTAAGAGAGCTTAGCCCCCAGTTTGGCTATGTGGTTGCATCTCTCACATGTGTTGTAAGTGTATGGGAAGGGGAGAGGGTTGTCTGTGTACACGAGGCAGCTGTAACATTGCCATAGGACTCACAGATTCACCAACTGGACCAGAGAGTAGATTGACAGGTGACCTTTGCACATGCTACCATAGCATTGTGAATCACATACTAATTAACAACACATAGGGCCAATGGGGCACAAGGTACTGAAGGTGAGTATGTGAGGGTGTAGTGCTCCTGATTTGTTAGTGCTGGCATATATAAATGCTGTCTTGAGCAAATGCGAGGTAAGTCATACGCAATGTGTTACAGGCAACTTACATGCAAACAGGACAAACAGTGATGTTCTGTCAAGTGAGACATGGACATCAGTACAGTAAGCAATACAGATGTCACTAGGGATCCACAGAGGCCCTGTAAATCTGCATTGCAGGTGGAATCAGTGTTTCAGGGACATAACAAGCAAACATGCATACAAACAAAGCTACAGTCAGCAAGCCTGGATCTAGACTATGCTACAACAAATATGGTGTACGACTTCCAGTAGGTAACAATGCATATATGCAGGCACAATAAGCCTGTACCCAGACATTCACAGGTCAGACGGGCTGGGTCCAGCCCCACCCCCCACAAGTGTACAGACCATGTACCTTCGTAATGTAGAATAACTGGCCTGAAACCCAAGTGCTCATACCTGTAATAATACACATTTCGAATAACAGACACTGAGCCCTCACTCAGCAGTTCCAGACTAAGTAGGATGTATGCTACCTGTCCTGGCACCACAGTATCCTTGACATGTATGGAGACTCTCCCTCCTGTCATAGTTAGTTCTGTGTTTTGGGATCTGTCATGCATGGTATGAGGTGTGACCTTGTAGTGCAAGTGTGCTCTTGTGAGTCTTGAACCTGTTGTGTATTACTGCACAGATATCAACATCCTCAAACATCCTCATTGCAGAGTCGAGTGTGGACAGCATGCAACTTGCAGTTGACATGACCATCATTGAGTATCAATATGTACATTTTCGTATCCCCTGTGCTACCTATGTAGGTGGCCATCTCTTGACAGCCTCACCACCAGTATGCAAAGATGTGCAGACAGTACACTATGGTAATTACTATGGGTGTACAAAACAATACAATGACATTCATACTGTAACTGCATCAGGCATGCTGGGATATACCCACAATGATATCATTACACTGTACTGTTGTCAACATTATACTGTTACTACACTTCTATGTAGTCACCCTGTGCATCAGCACCATGTTAACCTGTTCCTGCACCGATGTTACAGATTGCAGGAGGTGGCACAGTTTCATCATATGCACAGGGTGTGTACTTGGTATGCCTGAGTCTGCCACTGATACAACCAATTGACATGTCTGTGTGTGTGTGTGTTGGTGAGGGACAGCAGTACAAGATGGGGCAATGTTGATGCAATGTGTGCGTGTATGTGGTAGCCCTAGGTGTTATCAATTTGCATGTGTGTATGCATGCACACAGTCCCACCTCATGGCTGCCATATACAGGTGTTTGTAGACAGCCACAGACTGTACCTGCCAGGTCATACAGATCACTGTCTCTGGCCACGGACACGGTACCTGTGCCTGGCAGGGGTGTTACGGACTGTATCAGGTACTAAGCCAGACTGGGTACTGTCAACAGAAGCAGGTGGTTGGTGACTGGAGACAGGTCCCTGTTGGGACTGTCCAGAGCCATGTGCATGTGGTCTCCTGGGGCGGTCTGATGACAGCACAGACCCAGCATTGCTGGGGCTGCTGCTGGCACTATGGGAGCGGCCGTGGGCCTGTTGTCATCTGCGACGGCTGCCAGCTGCTGCTGTTGCTGGCATACGGCCATGTCGATGCCTCAACCATCCACCATTGCCCTGGTTCATGGACATGTAGTTGTGGAACAGATCTAATGTGCCCCCCCAACGTCTGTCAATGACCTCGGTGAAGTGACGGATGGCAGCCGCAACATCACGCATACTGTCATTCATAGCTGTGTGACATGCTCTCAGCTCCCTCAGACCCTGTCTGGTGTACTATTCCATACGTGACTGTGCCTGCATTACAGCCCGAAACATAGCTGAGGTTGAAAGACCTCTGTGGGCACGTCTGACAGGGGTGGTATGCCCACGGATGCTCCCACGAGAACCCCTGGACGTCTGCCTGTGTGGTACCATGTCAGGACCCTGGCCATGGCTGCTGTGTGGAGATGCATGTGCCACCGATACCACATTACCCTGGTCAATGCCCACTGTATCCTGTCCATCACCTAGGGACATTGGTGACAAAGGATGTATAGGCAGGATGACTGTGCGCATTGATGGGGTCGACAGCTGTGTACTGTCAATTGGCTGACCAATGACGGACCCTGGCACACCTCCCTGTGCTATTACACAGGTATCATCATTATCACTATCCACGGCAGCTGATTCAGGTTCCCTGCTGCACAACACCAGAGCAGCACCAGAACCTGTGGGAGTAAGACAGGAAACACAGTTTACAATGTGTACACAATGTCACCACTGATACACACATGCACACAGGGTACATGCACACACGCACACATGCACATATGCACACAGGGCACATACACACATGCACACAGGGCACATGGACACATGCACACATGCACACATGCACACATGCACACAGGGCACATGCACACATGCACACATGCACACATGCACACATGCACACATGCACACTCCTCAGTATATGAGATATCAACACACAGACACAAACACACCTGCAATCAAACACATAGCACTACTGCTTCAGCCTGTTATTACTATTAGTATCAAGAGTATTGAAGGTATTGTAATTAGACACTCACCAGCATGGATAGGCTGCCTTGCTGTTACACCAGAGGGACCTGCAGAAATGAGACATTTATTGTCACTGGGCACAACTGTGCCATTGATACTGTGAGTATGATACAGTTCAGTAGTGCAACAGTTGGCTTCCACAGGTCTACTGCTGATATTGAGAATATCACTCTTGCACAATAATTACCAAGATTACAGCTACAAACCGAGGACACACCTCACACATGCATAAACTAACAGTGTACAGAACAGTCAACTATACACATGGCATGTTACCTGCACACTCCGTGTCCTGCTGCTGGGTGGCTCCAGCCTCCATCATTACGCATGTATGCTGCTGCTGTTGCTGTTGGGCTGGAGCCACAACACTTAGGAGTAGTCCCTCCAGTCTGGTGAGGGGGAGATGTCTAGCCACCCCACCACCTGTGGCAAGCTGCTGCCTGTGGATATCCGACGCATGCTGATGGACATTTCTAATTAAATCACTGCAGTGATGGCGTACCTGCTCATATGTCTGGTTATGTGTGCCTATGTCATTTACCCAACGGACCAGGTCTTGTCACAGTGCAGCCCTCTCCTGCTGGTTCTGGCTGGTGCGGGAAAAGAGTATTGTGAAATCCCGCACCAGGCTCTGGTGTATCTCTTCCTCCTCCGCAGCGGAGTACACAAGGTTTCGCTGGTGAACCATAGCCCTGAAAAGGAGAAGAACAATATGTCAGCAATATATGTCAGCAAACTATGGCACACATAATACACATAATACTCGACTGTAGTGATATAACTTAACCCCCATATATAGCATCTGCCTGTCTATTGGGGAATACACATGTAAATGACCAGATATCAGTGCTCAGCCGACAACTGTGCAACAGTACCTGGCACACTCCATACGACAGACTAGTATACTGCAGCAGTCAGCACACTGGTTCAGGTCCAATGCACAACCTCACACTGGGGGTTTGTATCAAGGTACTGTAGGGGGGACATTATCAACCCATGCACTGCATGCAATGCACGTTACATATTTCACTGGTAATGCACACTACTCTTACTTGCCTTAACCCTACCTACACCACAGTCACATACAGGGTAACACAGCACAAAATATGGCAATGTAGTATGTGTTTATCACAATACCTCACACATCAGTCTCTGGCCTCACACCAAGGACACACACTACCATGACAGACAGACAGTCATGGTGAGCAATCACACCAGTACCTAACATGCACCCAGTCACTGGCACACTCATTCCACCTCACATATTTGGTTTGCAATGGGTTCATGGGTGTGCATTGTGTCTTAGGTAGGTAGTATGCTATTGGCCCTGGGCTTACAGCAGCATACTGTTATGCTACCCTGCCCCTTGTGACACATGTGATATGATCGTACCTGCTCCTGTCAAACAGTTACACAGGGTGACTCATATGGCATATTACCTATCTGCATAACATTCAGCAGGGGTATGTATGACATCTACTCATGGGGAGCCTTGCTTCTTAATTCTTTGTGGCTTACTCCAGGGTATGTCGTATCTGTGGGTAGGGACCTGTACCTCCACCATGTGCTCTATAATGTGGTGACAAGGATGACAGACATAGATAATTTGGGTTTTGGATGTTGGAGGTGTTACCATGGTTGTTGGACAACTGTCATGGGTGTGACCTAACTATGTATATCCAGCAGTGGTAACCTCTATGTAGGTAGTCTGGGTGCGCTCTGTGGTCTTGTCAGTCACTCTGCATAGGTAATGTGTTTGAGTGCATTGACACAGTTACTTACGTATGTCTGTGTCCTTCTCCATATCTGTAGCTGTTATGGGAGGTACATACCGTGTAGGATATTGTGGGGTGTAGAGGGGTACAATGACCTACATGTCCATAGCTGACACACCATGTCTGCTGACACATTCCATGTACAGGTATTACAGGACTAGTGTGCCACTGTGTATATCAATGGGGAGCCTATTGTACACTTGTTGCCCCTGTTCCCCCCTCACACATGCAGTGGTGGGCAGGTGTGCACATATGTGGTGGTTACTGGTGTCAGTGTTTTGGAATGGGGTATGGTACTCCAGTATCCACACTGGTGTTCACTCCATGCCTTTGTCATCAGGCGCCTGTTGCAATACATCTGCACACATATGCCTCACTCAGTATATATATATATATATATATATATATATATATATATATATATGTATATATATATATATATATATATATATATATATATATATATATATATAGATATAGATATATACATATAAATGTGGGAAGAGAGGGGGAGAGAGGGGGGGAGAGAGAGAGAGGGACAGAGGGAGAGAGATAGTGAGAGGGGGTGGGACAGAGAGAGAGAGATAGTCATATACAGACATATCTGTTGTCAGTCAGATCTGTCTGTATATGTATATGTATCTACATACATCTATATATGTATGTGTGTATTACATATATCTGTACATACATATTCTATCAATCTCGATGTCTGTGCAGTAAGTGAAACCTGGTTCAAGGCTCCTGAGAACACACCAGCAGTACCAGGCTATACCTCGTATCATGCTTTTTGGCCCCAAAACTCAGGCCAAAACAAAAAGGGAGGGGGAGTGTCCATATTCATCAAAGACACCCACACCTCCAGGTTAGTGGCAACACATGAAGCATCAGAGACCATCCAGGTGCAACTAACCGTAGGCAAAACTGCTATACAACTGGTAGCATGTTACAGACCACCCTCCCAATCTCAGGAACCCGATTCAGCCTTCCTGAAGACATTGGAGGATATGAATGTTCCACCAAACACCATCATATTGGGAGACTTCAACTACCTTAACATAGACTGGGTGCATTATTCTAGCCCAAACACCCTAGCCCAAAGGTTCCTGGAATTCATAAATTCAAATGCAATGGAACAGCTAGTCACCTCTCCCACAAGGGGAGATAATATACTAGACCTGATCATCACAAACATGGGGACAATGTGCTACACACCGGAAGTATACCCCTCACTAGTCACATCTGACCACAAACTAATCACCCTGGATATACATATCCCACCTCCACCCACAACACAAAAGACTACAGTGAGAAACCTCTCAAAAGCCGACTTTACACTTCTTAAAACTGAGTTGGTATCCTTTAAGCCCACTGGGCCAGTGGAAACCACATCCCACAATGCAGAATCCTTCACAAATGCTTTCTACGGACATCTCCAAGAATGCATGGATCATGCAATCCCAAATAAAACCAAGACCCTCTCCACCAAGGGCAGGCACCCTGTCTGGTGGACCCCAGCCATGAACAAATTGTATAACAAAAGGAAGCTACTGCACGACAGAGCAAAATCCCATAAAGATAAGGCATCTCTGATCAGCACTAGTAGAAAGCTACATTCTCTCATACAAACATGCAAGGCCAACTTTGAGAGGAAAATCGCTATGGACACTAAAGATAACCACAAGGCCTTCTTCTGCTATGTTAGAAACCTGGGCGGAAACCCTCAGATATGTTCAGAGTTAGTTCACAGTGGCAAAAACTACACTGAACACACAGATATTGCCAACATTCTGGCAGACAGGTTCAGTGCAAATTTCTCCCCTCCCTCACCCCCAAAAGAGGAATTACTTATCCCAGCTGAATGTAACCTCCCTGTCATCTCAGATGTCCAGCTGAGAACCGCCCTCAGCAAAGCTATAAACACAGCATCAATGGGACCCGACGGTATCCCGGGTTGCATGCTACGTGAACTCCAAGAGGAGCTAAACCCGCAAATAAAATGCTATTTAACCGTAGCCTTACTACAGCATATGTACCTGAACACTGGCATACAGCAACAGTAGTCCCACTCCACAAAGGAGGCACCTCTACAGACCATGGTAACTACCGCCACATAAGCTTAACCAGCCTGGTATGCAAAGCTATGGAAAGACTCATTATGGAACTCATACACAGAGACATTGGGGACTTACAGACACTTGATCCCACCCAGTTCGGCTTTGAAAAGGGCAGATCCTGCCTTTTCAACCTGGTTGACCTTTTCAAAACAGTCACTAGAGCCATTGACGAGGGCACAGCAGTCCATACAGCCTACCTGGACTTGGCTAAAGCTTTCGACACAATACCCCACTCTGGCATCATAGACAAGCTCAACAGCTTAAATGTAAATCCATATGTCACAAGATGGGTTGCAAACTGGCTGAAGGATAGAAACCATAAAGTCAAAATCGCTGGTGCCATATCAGACTCAGAGCCAGTCACAAGTGGTGTCCCACAGGGCTCTGTCCTGGGATCCCTCATGTTCGGCATTTATTTCTCAGATGTGGAAGCAAACATGGGAGGGTAGTGGCTGACAAAGTTCAAAGATGACTGCATACTAGGTGCCATAGTCGATACACCAGCTGACACATACATCCTACAGAAAGGCCACACTAAAACAGACAACTGGTGCGAGAGTCATGGCCTTAAACTGAATGCCAAATAATGTATAGTCATCCCCTTTGGGAAAAACAAAGTACCACATATTATCACATAGACAGTAACCCACTGAGTACAGACAAAGTAATCAGAGACCTGGGGACACAAATCTATACTGACCTCTCATTTGACACCCACGTTGCCAAAGTGGTTGGAAAGACTTCCTACCTTGCCCACCTTATCATGAAGGGATTCACATCCAGATCAAAGGAGGTCATTGTACCCCTATACTCCTCCCTTATCAGGCCCATGAATGTGTACTATGCCCCATTTGTTATGTACCTCACCTGGCACTTGCAACAGCTAGGGAGACCCCATAAGTACCTCACCAAGAGGATCAAGGGTCTCCAACAAATGTCATATGCTGCCAGACTAAAGAATCTCCAGCTCTATTCCGTAGCATACCGCCTACTTAGAGGTGATCTGTGCCTGACGTACAAGGCCATGTCCAATCAGGAATTGATGGACATGTTCCACCTCATAAAATCCAAATCCATCAGAACCACAAGAGCTAAAGATTTAAACCTCAGCACTTATATGAATAGGACATGCTGTAGGGACAGATTCATAACTCAGAGGCTTCCCATACTCTGGAACAGAATCCCAGTTCATGTTAGGCAGAGCCCCTCACTGACTCTCTTCATGTGAATTCTTGACGAGTGGATGGAAGATCATAGGTTTACACCAGGGGTCATCTCTGTGTCACTACTAGACAGAGGCACAGTAAACTAATTCTATTATGTAAGGGGGTCTTCACTGTGTCACTACTAGACAGAGGCACAGTTTTCTAAACCTATTCTGTACACTGTATGCAGATAGCCTAGTACTAAACTATGACACTGTGAAACTATATATGTCTATGTATTTCTACATCCCTCTCTATGTATACATTTATGCATATTATATATATATATATATATATATATATATATATATATATATATATATATATATACATACATATCTCGATATGCATACGTATACACATGGTAGTTATATATATACTCCTTTTTAGTTCCACATATGTATACACACAGTAACGTACTGATGAACATCCATTACTGTACAACCTACTTGTACATTGCACTACAACCTACATTGCTATGTGCACATAGCTACCTTCACATACATATGTATGTAGGGCCTTCATTGACAGTTGCAGTATGTCCCCGGCCCTATGCACATCTTCATATACATAGATACAGACCAATAACACATATGGAGGGTTCACAGTATGTAGACTATTATATTAGTACTTTAGATTACCTGTGTTTGTTGCAGCTGTTTGCGTAGGCTTTCAGTTAGTTGGCCTGCTGTCACCTTGTTTGTTTTGTTGTTACTTTTTTTCAATTTTTTTTATTTCTTTCTTTCTCGCTTTCTCTTTCTCTTTCTTTCTCTCTCTCTCTCTCTCTCTCTCTCTCTCTCTCTCTCTTTCTGTCTCTACCTCCAGAGGGTGCAATGAAAGTATTGCATGTGTGGACTGGGAGTACAGGATGCTTTTGTAGGTATCTGCACATGTCCATGTGATGGCATCTGCACCAATTGTTAGCCAGCATTTACTAATTGCATGCAGCCTGTTGTGTAGTGATTGCAGTTCTCACTGTGATTTCAGGACAGTGCTATAAAAAGGTCTGTTAGGTAGGCATAGCCCTTTAAGATTATCAGGGTGGGGACCATGCTGGTTTGCTGTGGACACTGTTCTGTGAGTATAAGGGATGGTATGTCTCTCATATTTCAGGCTGTGTTGTAGACACTGCAATGCATGTTGTACTGTAAGCTGAGTATTCCTTCCTCCAGTTTCCTCTTCTCCATGTGTATGTAAACTGACACCTAAGACTAGTAATACTTTGTATATGGGTGTGTGTGCTTTCCTGTGGGAATTGTGGTGTAACTGGTATATAGCAGTGGCTCTTGCAATCTGTTGCTATGGCTTCAATATTTGCCCTTTACATTCACTCCTATTTTCCATTTACATTCACAGCTTGTAATGCTTGCTATATCTGTTTGGGCAGCAATTCCCTATGTGTTTGTTGTGGTAGGGTGTTACTGCATGCAGTGTGGTCTGGCCATGGTGTGGGCCTTGACACTTACAAGGGTATTTGATCATGCTGCTGAGCAGGCCTGAGATACTCTCAGGTGCATCTTTTATCAGCCTCATGGAATGGTACATATCAGTGGGATACTCCAATGAAATATTCTGATATTCTGCAGTTGTGACAGTGGGTTATTTCAAGCATATGTATTACTACACCATTTGTGACATGCAAGTGGTGCATACTTTCAGTAGTTCATAGTTACCATTGCATGTGTAGTAACACCTTTCTGCCTACTGTTAGTACATTTCACAGGGTATCAGTGGGGCACAGTTGACATTTGTTTTCACATCAGGGACATCCCTGTAACTCAGTCACAGTTGCTATGTCTGGGCTCTTAACTATTCAACTATGGCAGTGTTTATCCTGCTCTGAGTATGTGTGTGGCTTGCCAGATGCTACTGTGACATTATTACCTACTAGCTACCAACTAGCATGGCTGTTTCTCTTCACACAGTACTATTTTACAAATCCACTAGATTTGACAGTAAATATACATGACATGCTTTGTGTACTAGACATGCTATATTCCCTTTACATTAATTCCTACTATTTCATGATATATTTCTTTCAGCACAATGTTCTTGTATAGCAGTCATGGCTTAGTGATAAGTCATGCAGACTAGTGTTTCCAAGATCCTGGGTTCGAGACTGACAGAGGTATTTTATTTTGCTGCTGAGAAAACTACAGGCCTTGTCATTCAGAGTGACTAAGGCACTTTTAAGCAGTTGTAAGCGGGTTAGCTCTGGTTTGCTCAGAGGTCACGCATGTGCACTGCCGCTTAGCTTCGCACACACATGCTTAGCTAAGCGCACAGAAGCGCACTCCCGCTTACTACTGCTTAAAAGTGCTTACTCTCGCACACACCTGCGCTATTTTCTTTTAAAGAAAAGAAAATGGGGAGATAGGAAAGTGGTGAAAAAGGGGGCACAAAGAGGGTAGGACAGTAGGAAAACAAGCTCGGGTTTTGCAGGAGGGATGTAGGAAAGGCCCATAGCTGCCCATTTCTTCATCAGCAACAGCTGTGCATATGTTTGTAATTTGGTGTGAAATTTGAAACCTTCCACCCAGAGAGGTGTGAGGACAACAATATTTGTTGTACAGTTAATTGTAATTGCCAGTTTACATGTCCAGCAGACATGTGTGCAAAATGGGCAGCTATGTATGGGGCGTAATTTTTTTGTGGGTACAGAGTGCCCTTTTTTTTTTTTTTTCAGGTGAGAGTGGTATGTCAGGTACAGGAAGTCGGTATAGCTGGGGAGGTAGGTAGGGGAGGTTAACAGACAAGACAAACAAGACGCATACAGGGGTGGTGTATGACACATGTGGGGGGGGATACACAATTGACGGGGACGGATGTTTGGATATCTCGAGCTGATGAGCCCACAGATGGCAACAGTGGAACTGAGATCCCCACCCATGGGCAGTTGCCACTGTGCCTTCACTGCCCAGGATGGGGATGTGCTGGGGGCTGTGTAGGATGGCAGCAGGCACGCCCATGAGTTGTGCCACCCGTGCCTCAAGCTGGCATAGGGGCCCAAGCACAGCATGCCTGATCTCCCTACACACCACAGTCCGGACACTATGGAGGGTGAGTGGATGTTCTCCTCTGGCCATGCTTGCAGAGGGGGGATGAGCCCCATCCCCTGCAGCGCTTCCACCCGCAGGTGGCACAGGGCCACCGGAGTAGGGTCCGGCCTGGGCACTACTGCCAGGTGCACTCACCAGCTGAGGTGGGAGAGGTGGGTCCGCTGGAACTCGCCTTCCCTGTCATCCTATGTTGTGCATTATTTTATGACAGTTTGGGTTAGTAATGTACAATACCATTCACAATTAGTTGTAACAGCATGCATTAGTATTCCCATTAGCCAAACACCCATAAATTCAAGCCATTGAACAGAAAACATAACACATGCATAATTTGAACAACAATACACAATTCAACAACATGCAGGGTTGATTGATAGCAACAGGCCATCCGGTTTGTATGAACCAACAGGACAAATGTCCAGGGGAGTTAATTGTAAAGACACATACCCATTTCATGTGGAATGGATTACTTGTGGTTATAGGGTAGGGTGAAGAAATATTTCATTAACAACTTCAAATACCTATACATATGCTGTACATTTCTACTAGCTGCAGATATATACACACTACAGGTCTGACTACAGTTTCCTATGTGTAAACTTATGCATGTTGGTGATAGGAATGTTACTGCTACATTAATATACATTTCATTTTTATTCATACACATTCATATCTGGCTCTGTTCAGCTACAGCATCCTGCTACATTTGCTTTATATGGCTCTAGACAACTGTGGATGTTTGGTATTTCATACAACCATACTATCTGCATATTGCAAACTTACAGCAACATATCCAAATTGTGGAACACACATTCCAGCTTCAGTACTTTATTCCACACATTTCGCTGTTTGGTTGTGTCTGTCACATTCATTTCATTCTGTACTGACTGCAGTCTACTTTATTCAGGAGTTATTACAACTTTATTGGTGGATTCATACCTCTTTCTCACACTCTCACTTGTTTTATTTTTACAATTCAGGATGGTACTTAATTCTAGGCTTTATTGACATGTTTTACTTGGTTAATACAATCCTTTCCAACAGTCTCACTGTGTCATGTTTCAAAATTTAAACGGGGATATATTTCACACCTATGTTTTACTCAGCTTGTGTAGCTGTAATTTACAGCCTGCTGCAGGTTATGTACTATTATATTACAGGTGGAACATCTTTATTTCAGACTTGTTTCATTTTTATTTTTGGATTACAGGCTGCATCACACTTATGTAATCACACAGTACTAGCAGAATCTCTCTTACACTGTTACTTGCACTTTATATTAATAGGTGACTACACTGCACTCTTTTGCAAGCTGTCATACTTATATTTTTTAACAGTTACAGGGAGAGAATTACTAACCTGCCTGGTGGCGCAACTGCACAAGCCTATCGGCATAGGCTCGACGATTCATGGAACGGACACCTGCAGCTGTAATATAAATGAAGTAATATTGGAATACCCATCTCCATAATATCGGCTAGGTTAACTTTCTGCATAAATAATTACATGTTACTTATTCAGCAGTGGGGCGTTGGGCATTTGCCGGGCCTCCTGGATCCAACGGTTCAGTTGGTCCTGCTTCCGTCTCTTCAGGTCTGCATGGTGGTGACGGACCTGTTCACCAGTCCTTGGTATTCCTGTGGCACTGGTGAGATCATGTGCCAACTGGTCCCATGCCTCAGCCTTGTATGCTCCCCACAGGACCTGGCCCTGCATGAGTTGGGCCTCATGATCGTGGACGAGGAGCCAAACCATATATTTGGACTCCTCAATGCCCCACCTCTGTGCTCGGAAGCAACTATCCTCTCCTACACCTGCCATCCTGACTGCAAATCGGTTCCACAATCAGTTATGCTGTGTATTTCCGCCTATGGGGCTTATATATGCCGTTTTTCATGCACTTATCTGTGATTGGCCATTTTGGAAATGTATCAGCTTCACAAAACCTACTTTGTCATGCTTCTCTTTCCATTCATTCCTATATATATGCTATTACTGCATTTCTAAGAGCAACTGTCATGGCTTAGTGGTTCAGTACTTTGACTATGGTGCAAGGTATTCTGAGTTTGAGCCTGGCCATTGCTTTTTATATTTTATGACTGTCTACAAAGGCTAGGAGGTGTGTCTGTGTAAAGGCAGTTTTGATACAGCTTGCTCAACGTTGCCCGCCGGTTAGCTTGTTGGCGCGGTGCGCAGCTCCGCTCAAACGGGTTACGCTGGTTTACAGGTCATTTGGCTGTCAGCATGCATATTATGCTCAGCTCAGCTATGGGCACACAGTTTCAGCATCTTAAAATGCTGCTCAACCCCGGGCACTCATTTTACACCTGTTAAACCACTGCTCACCTACGGGCAGATATACTCAGCTTGTTAGAGTGTAGCTCAGCTATAGGCACTTCTGACATTTGTTTTTTTTTTATTATCACACATTTCTTCATAATACATGGCCCATTTCATTACATTTTACATAAAAATAATTTTATATATGTACATATATGTCAGGGAATTGTTTCGTGCTTATTTCACTAAAAATAAAAATTGATGTTGTGGGGGCTCGAGCCATGACTGCCTCCTCTTCAGCCGACGTCTCTAGCGCTACGCTATTGCTTCTTGGCTTCCTTTGCATATTTAGATCTTATATGCTTTTCCACTGACTGCTAACTGTGGCTTAGCGACGGGCACGCCCGCGCAAATGAGCGCAATCACGGGCAAACATCTTTAAAACTTATAAAAAAATATATAACATGTTCATTTTTACATTTTATGTTTTTAGTCTGTGGGGGCATGTGTTGTGTTGTGTTTATTGACATTTACGTGGACTCTGTCGTGGGAGTTTACTTTCGGGACTGTTACTCTTCTGGGGGTGTGTCCATTTGCAGGGCTCGCCCTACGGACACGCCCCCTACTTTCTTACACGGACCGTGTTAGCCTTGGGTGTGAGTCAGCATGCCCTCATGAATATGCATGGCATGCTGACGTCACACCGTTTAACTGCAGCCTCCGCGTAAGACTTGTAACTCTTACACGGAGGCTTCGTGAATCCTGCCCAAGGTATATTTCTGCAGGGTGGGGGGGTGTCAGAAAGTGCAACACATTAAAATTGTACTGTATTTCTTCGATATTTTATTCTGGTTGCTTGAGAATTCTGGTTGCTTGAGTTACAGTTAACTGAGAGTTAACTGTACACACACACACACACACACACACACACACACACATATATATATATATATATATATATATATATATATATATATATATGTATAGAGAGAGAGAGAGAGAGAGAGAGAGATAAATATATAGATATACACACTTATATCTATACATTTATATTGGTGCCACTGGTTTTATCATTGCTTTTGGTAATTATTATTGTCAGTGAAAGTGGTCACATTATATTACAGTTAAAGTACAGCAGTTTGACTGTAATATAGTTAAGGAATAGTTAAAGTACAGCAGTTTGACTGTAATATAGTTAATGAATTTTCCTCTTTCTCTGTGGTTGTGCAGAGTATATTTAATTTCCAGGGGTGTGGGGTTAGAGCCTCCACTTCGGGTGGAGTGGGGGCAAAGTCTCCCATGTAAAAACAGTTTCGATTTGTTTTATGTGATTACAAATATAACAAGTTTGTTTATATTTGTGATCACTTCATTTCACTGTTTTGGTGTTATTTGGATGGTACTGATCCCTGACGAACCTAACATTTTCTATTGATCAACGTTCATTGGCAATTTAAAGTAATATGCTTAAATATATTTAAATATATATATATATATATATATATATATATATATATATATATATATACATATATTTTAGATATATAGATAATATATATATATATATATATATATATATATATATATATATATATATATATATATATATATATAGATAGATAGATAGATATATCGATATCAAAAAAGTGTCAAACTCCAAAGAGAGTGCAAGAACCCAGAAAAAGAAGGTGCACAGTGAGAAATTGTAACAAAATACAAAGAACGACCAGCACTCAAATTATATCTAAGGCTATTTATTACCTTTAAGTCTTAAAATAAACAGCATAGCATAAATCCAAAAACAAACAGCAAACCAGTCTCACCCATTGTCGTCATTAGTGAAAATCAGTCAGAACCCTTCCCAGACTAATGCATGCTTAAATACAAGTACATTTAAAGGGACATCACACCAAATACATACTAGCCAGAAGGCACACATACAATCTGATTCTGCAACTTATATATAAAAAAAAAATCTGTTACTCAAATTTGCATGAATTTTATGAATTTTCAGCATGACTATATGGTTTGCATTTGCATATGTGTGCAGTCTTTATTGTGGATATCACAGCATAACTCAACAATATTAAATGTTATTCGTGACATAGAAGCAAACACGATTTTGTCTGCAGTATGCCACCCATTAATTCAATCGTATCTCAACTGTGATGGAACATACTGAGCTATATCCATAATATAAACCTCACATACAATCTGTTCTATCAAGTATTATACCACACTAGTTGCATAGGAGCATATGCACCTCAGTCATACTAGTTTCAACAAGAGAAATACAAACACCTAATTAGAGTTTTGATCCTGAAGTGTTATGTAAAACATCACTATGGACAAGAACATTACATTTTGAACCTCCAGCATAAAAACCTTTGGATTACACAGACAGACTTGTGAATTCTAGACAAGTTACTGAAAAGCAAGTAATCTTACTGTAGACTAATGGTGAGGGATATTGAAGTTAATGAATGTCTCAGCTTTACTTGACCTACAGAGTATGGTTACAGTGGGACCATGTCATCATTTAACTGATTTAAGCACACTCAATATTGTACTTGTTTTTCCAAAAATAAATTCATGTACATTGTAGTTCATCTGGTATCAGTATAACAGGTCAGTAGTGACAGAGCACACATTCACCTCTATCATATCACTCTCCAAAACAAGCAAAAAAAAACTGTTTTAAAACCACAATATTAATGTTAAATATCATCAGTATGTTCAAGTACTGCAAGGGTCTGAGTGCATAGACTAAATTGTGTATTGTAGTCATGGTACTCATGTCACTATGATCACAGTTAACTTTTTTAAGGAAGCATATTTATTTTATTATATCTGTACAGTACATATTCGTGTAGTAGTTGTGGCATACACCAAACACACTGTTTACACTTTCATCTGGAAGGTATAAACACAGGTAATCGGTATTTGATATGGGCCTATTATCCTGCAGGGAGATGTTTAGGGATACTAGTGTAGCTGGGTAAGCTGACTAACACAGTTATGTTACAGTGTGCCCATTTCATACCTAACTTATTTGCATAGACTCAGTATGTCATATGAATCACAGATTAACATATGTTGCATGTCATGTTTTCCACAGCCACTAACTCCTTTAGACAGATCATGCAATATTATTAAGACTGACACGACAAATAAACAGCCAAGCAGAATTGAAATTAAGGTAGCTCCACATACTAAATCACCAGGCATTATAATAGATACCAATATTAAATTTGATCAACGTGTTTTTCAAACAATTTTAAAGACCCACCAGAAATGTGGCCACTTGTGCAGGACTAATCACTTCCTTACTGAACTGCAAGAATAACCCTATCCTCATCCTATTTGCTTCCAACCTGCTTTTATGCCTCACATATCCTTACAAACCTAACTCTACACTAAAGTCTAAACTAGCTTTTTGCTACCAACACTGCACACCAAGCTCATTACTTCCTAGCATTAAAACAGTTAAAGTGGCTAGAGCTTAAATACCTAACATATTGTCACCTACTTATGGCATGCAGACTGATACATTATCCTGAAAAATAACCTGCATTAAAAATATGATATTGCTCTATGCCCTAACAAGTGACCTCTGTTTTACTGATAAATTTCTACTAAGCACTTGTGAAGCAAATAATTTATCAGGGGACTCTCTCTGCACTTTGTACATCTCTAAAGTGTGGAACACCATCCCTACACAAGTAAAATGACTAGCAAACTCCCAAGGTATAAAATGTATATCAAACAATGCCTTACAAATTGTGGTCATGCTCATGTTTATCACCAGGTTGAGACCTCTAGTGAAACTTCTTATCTTTCACTAACCTTTTTCCCTCCTGTACTTGAATTGTTACAGCCTAAGAGGGAGGTTGGCATAATGGTTAAGGTGTTTACCTTATAAACATAAGATTCAGGGTTTGAGTCTCCCATGGGGTAATTGGCCAGGCTGAAAATGTCTCACAAGGGCAGTTAGTCTAGTACTAATCTATAAACCTAAGAATTTTCTCCCCATGCACTTGAATCAATACACCCCTCTTCACAACCCCCCTTAGCACTACTTTGTATCCTTCTCTTTTGTTTAACTAATCCCATCTAGTGCACTACTCCTCTTAAGGATTCCCTATATATATATATATATATATATATATATATATATATATATATATATATATATATAAGTAATAAACCTTTCAGATACACCAATTTGGAACAGACAGCCTAAATAGAACTAATCCTGTACCCTGCTTGCTCACTCATATGTTATTACCATTATCTTCCTGTACAATGATAATATCTCCTCTTCTACATAATTTTATAACTTACTTCTCAACAATAGTCTTCATTATATCTACTGAACTGCTTACAAACCTTTGTGTACCGAAATGTAAGAACATTGAACTGCATTACAACAATGTTTTCCATTCTATAATTTAAATCCATTTACACCCTGCAAGATTTTAGAGCTACAAAAACTTTACAGAATTATACATGTTGATATAAATGCTTTACTGTATATACCTGTCTTGTAATTATGTTTGTTTTTTCAGATAAATCTAACTGTTTTTTTATAACTGTCTGACATTCACTTGTTAATGTAAATGTACTGTGATGGAACATTTCTCCATCGGCCTCCACTGAAAACTGGCTCTGCCTAATCAGGCTTTCTTGGTCAAGAAAGACCAAAAGGTAATGTTGTTGTTGTTGTTGTTGTTGTAAGGTAATAAATAAATAAATAAATTAACAGTAGATGACATGCCTCTACGTACATTTCTTATGCTGCCTTGATGGCCACTTGCCCTGTTTTATTTGGCCTATTCATGCTGTCAGGCCATGGACTTGATAGCCAGGTATGGGTGGGCTTACATTGCTGTGGAATAGAGAGGAGTACTTTCTTTTATTAAGCTACCTCACATTTTATACATTAAGTTATATGTTTCACTGATTGATATACTTTTCACATCATGTTTCCCCACAGCCTCATACTGTAACAGAACACATCATGAATCAACAGGCAACATGTCACCTAAGTGTTCCCATTATACCAGTCTACATAAAGCTCCTGTAATGCCTTGATGCTCACATATCTTACCTACTTTTGCTGTTAGGCAATGGACACAAGACCAGGTACATATAGGATTCTGCTGCTGCAGAACAGAGTCCTGTACCTGACTTTGGAAATATTTTAACAGATATCTTCTTATGTGCACATTTGTAGTATGTGCTTGCATTTATGTCTCTATCATTACAGCCTGTTCACTTCTTGCTTCATCTCAGGATTCTTCTACTGATACTGATACAAGATATGCTGTGGCACACAGTGGTAGTACAGCTGATGATACACAGGACTCCACATTTGTGTGTTACTTTGTCTAGTCTTGCTGGTAACAGTCCTTTGGTCCAAGTTATGTCCTCCTACAGAGAAGGCAGTGAACCTTGCAAGTCTGATGGTAGTTGAGCATCAGCTAATGGTCATGATTATAACCATGGACAATTGTTCCTACATGAGTTGGATAGTAGTAGTGACACAGCTGCACAGTGGACTTCTGGCATCTGCAAAACAGCCACTTGGTCAGGTGGCACAGATGGATGGCCATATATCAGAAGATCATATAGCATACCGTATCTTGGTGTGGCATAAGAGTCTGGTAATGGCACACTTGCTCAACATATAGAAAGTGTTGCATCAAGTGCACAGTCTGTACAAGCTTGAAGCTGTTGTGCTTGCACAATGCTACAGTACTAACTGGGCCATACATGCCCTGACATATTTTATCAAAATGCCACCACTGGATTGAGGGAGACCTCCACTTGCATGCCCTCACTATGGCACTCAGCCATCCATAGCGCCTGTGCTACAATGTGCATGTTAAGCTGTTGCTGATCTTCATGCTCAAATACAAACTGACAGCTCACAAAGCATGGCCCCTTATCTGCTCCACCCAACACAGTGTACTGTCACCAGATCTATGGTATACCACTACAGGACAGAGGTATCCACACATGGCTGGAGCAGCCACGACTGCATTGTGAAATGTCAGCATGGGCAATCTCATTTATATTAGTTTTATCATGACAGCTATCCCATTATGTGTATATATGTGTTGTTATATCTCTCTTCACCTATGACAATGAAAACCACAGTCTTGAAGAAAGCACAGTGTGCATGTTTTAATGTTTGACAAGTCTGATGCTGCAGGAATAATAGTTTTCTACTGAATTTAATGCATTTTAAGTGTTACATACATTGTTCACAGATCTAAGTTGTAATGATAAGCAGGGCATGACATCAGATGGCACAGTAAATAATCTGAAATCACTTTTTACCTAAATAACATATTTTACAACCCCAATTCATTTCTGCCGCATATTACTTTCATTCATGATGTAACTGCTGTTATGTAACTGCTTGCTAATGAAAGTGTTATTATATTGTTTGACATAGCTGGATGCACAGGTGCAACATGCCTGTATAATCATAATATAAGCAAAGCCAACATACTTTGTATTACTGTGTTGGATAAATATCTGTCTTGCCAGTGTTGCAATTTAAGTGCATATTACACATTTGTACTGCTTGATACATTGACCATTTAATTAGTACAAAAACTTGAAAGATATTATTGCAGGGATTTTTGAAAATTCCCACTTGCATATGTATACATATGTCCATAATGTAAGAAAAACACCAAAGAATGGATGAACAGAGAACAAAAAAAGCACTAGTAACTCAAAATTTTCTCCGCTTAACAGGATCCCAATAAAGGCAGTCCCACACACAGTCTGTAATAGCAGCAAGGCGCAAACTGTTCAGTCAATGACCGTGTAAATAAAAGACAGTTTATTTAAACCTTATTACAAAATAAAATTCAGTTGATTAAATGCTTTCATTTCCACTCTGGAAACTTCTTCAGAATACTGAAATCACATGTGCGGACATAATTATACTTAATTTAAAGTCCAATTAATTCCAATTAAGTAATTAATATGTTTAGTTTAGTTAAAGGTATAGTACAGAATGTTAAAAATGTGTATATACATCGTGACATAAAAGTAAATATAAACTTAATGTCATTATAAAACCAAAAGCACATATATCTGGCATCATAGGGTTCAGTAACCATTGTTAAAAAGTTGTTCTAAAAATGCTAAATTTAATACTACAAACTAGACCTATCCTATAGTATGCTGTCTAAATTAATACATATAAATATAAATAGATATGTTAAAATAGATGTGTTTAAAATATTTGAAATATGAAATATGTGATAATAAATAAATAAATGCAACAAATGTAATGTCTATATAATACATAATACAAGACAATGAACTGATACATCATGTTTCCATAGTACAAGGTCATAACTAACATTTGTTTACGTTCTTACTTCCTAATACTTAATTAATCGATTGTCATTTTGTTCATTTTGTTTGTTTTACTTGATTTTGTTTTGCTTTATTAGCTCTTAATCTTAAGGCTGGTAGACGTGATACGTGGACATTCATCTCAGGGGGTGTGTTTGAATCCAAACGTAGCTGCCAAATTAGTTCTCTAAAACACAATTTATTTTCCCAGTCTCCCCCTCTACTATCCCTGGGGACCATTTCCAAAATCCAAAATTTAAAGTTGGCTTCTGTACCTGACAAAGTATGTCTATAAAGTGCATTTGTTTCCCTTTTTCTGTTGACATCATACATGTGTTCATATATCCTCTGACAGAGATGTCTTTCCGTTTTTCCCACATAATAAGCCCAACAGAATGTACAGTAAGCTAAATATACAATCCCTTTTGTATAACAAGTATAGTGTTGTTTGCTCTTAAGGGTAATTGGAATAGTGGGTAATAGAAAATCTCCCTTATTAGCTACAAAAATGCATTGGGAGCATCTTCTACAGTGGAAAGTTATACATTTCTTCACTATTCTCCTGTCTGGTCTTCTCAAAAATATTTTTAAGATTAAGGCCCCAAATGCCTTAATCTTAAAAAATATTTTTGAGAAGACCAGACAGGAGAATAGTGAAGAAATATATAGCAAAAAGGGAACTTTCCGTTGTGGATGATGCTCCCAATGCATTTTTGTAGCTAATAAGGGGGATTTACTATTACCCACTATTCCAATTACCATCATCATTGCACTTTTGTGTATTGCCCTTAACCCATTAAGCTGTCTACTTAACAGATTAGGTCATGGTTACAATTTGGATCCCAGGAAAAAAAGAGAGTAAAAACTTCTCTTCTTCTTTTTGTGGATGATTTAAGACTGTACAGTTCATCAGATGGTGAGCTGAAAGCATAACTGCAAGTGTTCAAAACTTTCTCAGATGATTTAAGAATGACATTTGGTTTTACTAAATGTGCAAAAGTAACATTTAAGACAGGAAACTGGAGCACAAAGAAAATATCTGTCTAGCGCAGGAATGTGATATGAATGAATTTAATCAGGAGAAAGTGTATAAATATTTGGGATTGATGAGCGATCAATAATAAAACATGAACAAATGTGAACAAAAGTCAGTGGTGAATATTTTAGAAGACTAAAATTAGTATTGAAAACATCCCTGACATCTAGCAACAAAGTCCAAGCTATAAACCAATTTGTTCTTCCTGTTCTAACTTATGGTTTTGGGGTGATTGACTGGCCCCAAAGGGTATTGGATCAGTTGGACAGGAAAACAAAAAAAATGCTTCATACTTATAAAATGATATATAAAATCAGTGTATACCATGATTATATATTCCTCATTCTAAAGGAGATATGTGCCTTCTCAAAATTGATTACATGTGTAGATCTGCAATCATAGGACTCCATATATAACTGCTGACTTCATCAGAACCAAATATAGTGAAAGGTTTGAAACATGAAGAGAACAAGTCTAAGATGTATTCTTTGTTTAGTTTAGCAGAAGTATATCAGTATCAAGCGGGAATGGAAACCAAACCAGAAGTAAATAAAAATCAGGCAGCAACTGAATGTGCCAAAAAACAAAAGAACAAATATAAGGAGAAAAAATCAGATAGAAGGCTGGGAATGTGGAAAAGGCATAATTGTTGTTACAGGTACATAAATCTCCAGGAAAAACCCTATGTCAAGTAGGAGTTGATGCAGGAATGGTTAAGGAGGGGTGTACTTAAACCAAAAGATGAAAGGTTAACCTTGGTGGCCCAGGATAGTGGACTACATACATGTTGGTTTACAAAGTCCATTCAGCACATGGGAGAAACAGATAAATGCAGGTTCTGTAAAACAGAACAGGAAATGTGAAAAACACATATTTTTATGGTGTGTGATATACTAATGACAGATGGTCTGTATGCTGAAAGGCATTATAATGTGACAAGACTGTTGTACTGGGGATTGTGCAACCATTATGCTATTGAAGTAGCTGAGAAGCATTGGAAACATGAGCCACAAAGCATTATAGAGAATGATGAAGTTTATATCACATGGGATCACCCATGACCAACAGTTCATAAAAATATTCAAGAAAACCAGATATAGTAGTACATGAAAGGAAGACAAAAGTAGTACTGATCAGTGGAACTGCTGCACCCAGTGATTACAGTGTCTTACATGCAGAGATACACAAAGTCATAAAATACTAGGATTTGCAGGCAGAAATGAGGGCAATGTGGAAGAAGGCTACGCAGACAGTTCCAACAGCAGTAGGAAGAATGCATCCCATAAAAATAATTTACAGTCTTATTTAGATATGCTACTGATACATGTAACTCTGTATGAATTGCAGGAGGACTCAGTTCTGGGTATGTTGCAGGTGCTGCAAATGGCACTTCTGGCTAACATCAAAGACTAAAACAATACTAATTTCACAAACCTTAATCATAGTTTGACTTGGGAATTGGGTCCTTTCCCTTCATGGTATCAGAGACCAAAGAAACATGGAGAAATTTAACTAGCAGAAAGCATTTTACAATGTACCTTCAGGACCCATTTCTTCCCTAAAGCATCAAACATCTTAATCACATCTTTCATGACTTCCATTGAGCATGATGCTTCCTTTGAGTTCATTTTTCTTAGTGCAGTTCTACTTCTTTAAGGGTAGGTTTTAATTTCTTTTTCAATGTAGACTGTGCATGTAGCAGTGGTTTTATTCATTCAGAAATGTCTGGAAAATATTGATCTCCTCTGGCCTGGTGTACACAGTGTTGCTGACATATCTTATAAATGGTCTCAGCCAACTATATTTATCTTTCTGTCTTTGCTTTGCAACTTACTAGAACCTCTATGTGCTATTTGATGAGCCACTTTCCAGAGTCTGGTGCAGTTTCTCTGAGAACTTGGCTTTTATCATTGCAGCTGCTTTCTTAGGCTCTTTGTTAACTTAGTATTGGTCAGTATTGCTTCTTAGTCTTGTCCATTTTTTCTGTCTCACTATTCTTGTGCACTCCTTCTTTCTTTTAGTTACTTCCTGGACTTCTATATTAAAAAAAACTGCTTTCCTTTTGCAACTTATTTATATGCCTGGCTTGACAGCATATGTTTTCCGTCATCTTCCTATGTGCTCTTTTGAGACACTGCCATTCATTTTCATCTCCCCAAGTTCTTCTTCTTCTTTTTCCTCCTGAGGTGTCAAGAGGCTTAAGCTTCTCTTTGATCTCCTGTGCTTTCACTCTTGACAACAGCCAAATTCTCAACCTAAGCTCTATTGAACTCTGAAAGTTCTCTAACAACTGTTTGCAGCTAATTGTAGCCACCACTGGTATGTATGGGGTCCAACCATTTCACTAGGGATGACTATGCAGTCTCTAACATGTCACATGCCCTTTCCTTATCAGAAGAACATCTACCTGAGTTGTATGCTTACCCCTCTTGTATGTGATCTTATTAGTGTTTCCTGGCAATTATGTGTGGACAATTTAGCTACTTCCCAAACAGAAGTATAGAATGGCCCTTCCTTCATTATTCATGTTGCCATAGCCATGTGAAGCATGGCAATCCTCTTATTATGTTCTCTCTATTCCAACATGAGCATTTATGCTCCCTGTTATCAGGGCCAACACATTTTGCCTTACTCTATCAAGGAGATCCTAGAACTGCTGCCTGAATGCCTTCTTTTTCTCATCATCGCAATACTACTGTAAGGCATAGACTGAGATCACAAAGACTGCCCTGTCCTTCCAATGCATTCTAATCACCAGGACTCTGCCACTGATTCTGGTGGCATCCTTCATGATCTTCAGTATGCTCTCTGCCACTGCAATTTCTACAGTATTTAGAGCCTGTCTCTCCCCGATAAATAGACTATTGATTCCAATCCAAGAGATTTTGTTGCACTGCCTTTCTACCTTGTGTCATCTATATATAGAATACCTATTAACCTCCTTATCATCATGTCATGTCATCCACTTCCAAGCTGGCTTCTGTCATTAAACTTGTATTCTCTGTCATGATGATTAGTTCATTTTTGTCAGGTTGATTGGTTTTATGTCAAGACTTCACTTAAGAGAATTATACCTGGTAACCCAGTCTTGGCAAGTAGGCACTGGCTGGGGCTGCTAGGCTTTAGGGTAGGCACACTCTGGCCAAAGGGGTAAATACACCCTTCTCCCAACATTAGTATGAGTACCTGTTGTGGGTAGAGTTGAGAGTAAGTCAGGTCCTCAACCCATTTAACATCAACAAATACTCATGTCCCTTTTGGTGACAGTAGTTGACATGACCAAATTTAGAGCTGATATTAACTTATAGGCTGGCTGAAATACACATTTTATAGTCTGGGTTCTCCTGTCTAGAGGATAAAGAAATTGGTCCACACAATTCTCCCTATTATAGGCACCACCTAGAATCTATGCAGCTAGCCATGACTTTCATATTTACCTGCTTTCTGTCAGACGACCTCTCAAGTTCAACTGAGAGGGAATGGTTTGAATCTTGTAACCTCTTTCCTTAGGATAGAAACACCCATCATGTTTTTAGAAGGTGAAAAGATCCCCACAAAGAGACAAAGAGAACAGGTAACCTCCATATAAACAGTGACAAAATGTCAGGATCAAACCTTGGACCTTATGTGTGTGAGGTAAAGATATTAATTATTTTAATAATATTAATGATGTCATTACATTCTTGTGCATGCACACTATATCTGCATGCATGTGTATACAAAACATGTTGGATTTTTCCACCTCAAACACACCCAAGAATGGAGTTGTAGACAGTAGCACAGACTTCAGATGGTGTACATCAGGGGAAGAGTTGTATAGACCAATCACTTTGGGCATCAGCTGTAGTGTGTAGTATCCACTAGGTAGGTGAACATGGATCACAGACTGTGCACCATGTTAGGGCTTGCCACTTGATGGTATAAACATTGGCTCCAGGTGATATGGTCACATTGACTAATGTTGCCCAAAATGGGCATGGGTATTTGCTGGTGATAAGTGAGTTGAGAACCCAGCCTACTCTAGCTTAAGCCAGGTAACCATGCTAACTGGAGTAGGTGTCTATGTGCCCCTAGTGACCAGTGTGTGTGCTTCCTATATCATCCAGGAGCTCTGGTGTCAAGAAACTATTGGACGACCAATGTCCAGTTGCCCAGCTTAAGTTAGCTGGGATAGCTCTATTGAGCAAAAACTAGATGTAAAACCAGTCTACCTGCCAAAATTGAAATAAGGATTACACAATAGGATTACTGATAGGATGCAGCTTGGAAATGGATGACATAATGGTAAGGAGGAGGCTGGACATCCTCTGTATCCAGAAGACAAGATGGTAGGGCAGTTGTCGCAAAGCCACTTAGCTTGATATCCAGAGTCTACTACTCAGGAGGAGGACAGGCTAGAAATGTTATGTGAATTTTGGTGAGGGAGAGGCTTCAAAAAAGTATGAGATGTCATCAGAATTAGTGACAGTCTCGTGGCAGTCAGACTCCAATGTAAGGATAGGTCAGCATTCATATTCTCAACCTGTGTACTACAGGAAAAGAGTGCATTCAGGCAGCATTTGTGGCGTCTAATAGATAAAGTAGGACAACATGAGTTGGTACTGATAATGGGAGACCTGAATGGACATATTATAACAGACAAAACAAGATATGAGGGCTGCCTGAGTCCATATGAGAGGCGCAACAGGAATAAAAAGGGATTGGCCATACTAGGTGTCTGAAAAATGGCTTTATTGTGGCCAACATATGGTTCAACAAGAGGCACAGCCACAAAATCACATACAAGGGTGGCTAACATGCCGGTCTGGTAGACGTTCTCCAAGTAATGAAAGGGCATTGAGGTATAATCAGTGATTGCAAAGTCATACCCAGTGAAATTGTTGGTCCACAGCATAAAGCATTGGTTGCCACAGTCAACTGCCAGCAGTTGTCAGAGAAGGCTCTAAGATCCAGACACAGTAGTTTGAAGACCTGGAGGTTGACTGGAGTGAAAGCACAAAAGTTCAAGGAAAGACTCAGGGCTCTAGCACCTTAGGAAGAAGAGGAAATAGGTGGAGAAGAATAAGAATGGAAGTGTCTCAAAACAGTATGTAGCTAAGCTATAAAGTACAGAACGAAAGCTGGTGGTGGAATGCAGAAGTCCAGCAAGTCATAAAGAAAAAGGAGTCTAGTAAAACATGGAAGACAGAAAAGACAGACTAGGCTAAGAAGGAATGCTATGTGGCTTACCAAGAGTCTAAGACAGTTACAAAAGCAAAGAACAAGGCATCAGAAGCACTATACCAGCTTCTGGAAAGTGACTTAGCAGTTGGTAAAAAGAAACTCTATCAGGTTTCAAGGCAAAGACAGAAAGATAAAGAAGATACTCATTAGACACCTTTCAAAAGGGATGCCAGTAACAAATTGCTCAACAGTCCACAGGACAGATGGATGGATACTTCCAGCAGCTTCTTCATGAAGAAAACCACACAGAAACTGTACTGCCCAAGACACAGCCTACAATGAAAGAAGAAGAAGAAGAAGATGAGCCCATCTAAGAATAAGTAAGAAAAACATTAAGCAAACTGAAGTCAGGGAAAGCAGAAAGCTCATTGAATTCACAGAAGATATGATCAAGATGTTGGGTGAGTTAGGGGAAAAATGGCTTCAGAGGGTTCCCATAGAATTATAGAGAAGGGTGTATCCCAGGTGATTGGAGAGTAAGCATTCTAGTGCCAGTTTAAAAGAGCACAGGGGCTTACAGACCTGTGGATAGTTTAGAGGTATCAAACTCCTGTCACACTGCATGAATATTCTGGAGAGGGTGAATTATGAAGGAGTATGCAGACTAGTAAAAAGTATGTGGGAAATTAGCAGCTCTGATTCAGATAAGGATGCAGCACAGCTGACCCAAAACTTGCAGTAGATGAAAAGAAGCTAGAGATGAGGAAGGACTCTAACTGGTTATTCACAGACCAGGCATATGTAACTTCTGGAGCATCCACAGAGGTTCTTCACAAATGGAATACAGGGCATATATGAAATATCATCTGCCAT
Organism: Protopterus annectens; assembly: GCF_019279795.1. Taxonomy (NCBI): domain Eukaryota; kingdom Metazoa; phylum Chordata; order Ceratodontiformes; family Protopteridae; genus Protopterus; species Protopterus annectens. The sequence goes on from NC_056731.1 coordinate 685,639,394, forward strand.
GTTGGAGGGACAGGTAATGCCTCAGAAACTACTGGATCATTCCCCCCTGAGTGTCCTCTGAAAATGGGCTTCTACCCAGTCAGACTTTCCTGGTAATCAAATGTCAGTAAATAAATAAATAAATCATAAATACCCCTTATCTGGAACAGACAAAACATTCTCATACAACCAGTCTCAGGCTCTTCATCTCCATCACCTCTAGTTTTCTCAGTTGTTCTCCCTTTACAGTCCAGGTTTCTGTACCATACAGTAGTATTGGTTGCACCACTGTTTTATACACCTTACTTTTCAGCATGTTTGACATTCTTCTGTCATACACTACACCTGACTGCAGCCCCTCTGATTCTGGCTTTGACCTCCTCATCCTTTACCTGTTCCACTATATTCATTCTATTCATTTTATCTCCCTTTTCAGCTTCTTCTGATTTCCCCACTTTGCTTCCATTATAACTGTCACCTTAACTATAATTGCAACCCCAGCACTGTTATAACATCATATCAGGAGGGGAGGGTATGCTCTAAACCTACCATTAAAATGCCAGTGCTTCAAATGTGGTATATACCCATTGTACAATGAGCAAGTAATGATACTCAGAAACTGTCTATATCACTGAACCTCATTATTTATTCTTCACGTAGTCTGAAAAACTGCCAAAACCACCATGTATCAGCAGAGTTCGGTTGGGGATGTCCATTGACTTCAATGGTCTATTCCATTACTTCAGGATTTTACACTGACTTTCATCACCAGTGAGGCAGTATCACAAGCCTCATTCCCATTTTGGAACTAGATGTTGTTTTGCACTAGTCAAGTTATAGCAGCCTACCTTACAAAATTAGCAATGGCATTGCAAGCTGAGGAACATAAAGTATAAAGCATTTTGGTTAGGGTGGGTGGCTGAGAATCATGCACATGTCAGGTTATTTGTTTTGTCAGTCATCCCCATTTTATAGTGGTGTGACTCAATTCTTTCAAAGTTTTACACTTCCCTACTGACGACTCAAGGCATAACCTTTACATTTTTTGAATGGTAAGAATGCATGTCTGACACACTTGTTATACATCACGCAAGCATTTTCACATCTGCCATAATGGTGGAACTGTATTGTCAAAAACATTAGGAACTTACAGCTCCAGCTTTATGTCAGTAGAGGTACTGTAGGTAAGCACAGTGTGAAGTCAAGAATGACTTAGATATTTATAAGATCATTTAGGACTGAGGTCCCAGCAGCTGCAACCTTAGACAAAAGCTTTTACACTTGTGTTGCTGAGAATTAGTACCTTATTTTGCTAAGATTTCACTGAGAACTGAGACAAGTTAATATTTACTCTGTGGACTGGAAGAGAGCAATAGTCACTTGATAGTAAATGGTGGCCATGTTCTGAATGGAAGAAACATTTAAACGGAGTCAGTGGAGTGGAGCAAATTACTATAAATAAGACATATTTACCTGAAAAGTTTAGACAAATAATAGGTCAATCCTTTAAAATGAAAGTGAAGTCAAAATCCTAACCTTAGATTGATATATCTTCTGCCCAGGTGATACACTCCTCATAGTATAAAACTGTCAAAAATAAAAGTCAGTGTTCTCATTTCACATTTCCTGGTCATTATCTTGTAAACACCATTTTAACAAGTCTTATATACACATAGACACACATACCACACAAGGGACGTGGATTTTATAGTATTTTATATACAAGTCATATATGTTTGTTTATTTATTTAATTATTTGTTTAGTTGTTTATTTGTTTGCATTTGTTTACTGGAATAGCTCCTACTGGGTACAAGATCCCTTTTCAGCTAACACTTGGGAAGAAATGCTCCACACAAAATATACCCATTCTACAATGAGCAAGTAATGATACTCAGAAACTGTCTATATCACTGAACCTCGTTATTACAGTAATTTTATAAAAGATTACAGCAGGAAAGAGTAGTATAAATCTAATAAAAAAATACAAAACAGTTGCAATATAATTGTTAGAAGACAAAAAATGTATATTTTACTAATTTGTAGGTGTCACTATTAAACCCAAAGGGAAAAGAAATAAAATTTCTTAACCATTAAGAACAGCTAACTAGACCTATTGCAGTACAGAAATAGGTTATTTGCATTGTGTATGTTAACTTTATTGCATATGCTCACTGGATATTAAAGATGTACTGCTAACCTTTGGTTAAATGGACATGTGTTGGTTTTTGCCTTGCTGAGGCAAGTATTCCTGATTCTTTATCTTCTCATTTCAAACACATTTCTGTGTTTATCTTGTTAGTGTATTTTTAAGCATACAGACAGAAACAAATTGGAATGCTGCAGGTATCCATATCACATTTATAAAAAAGGCTTGCAGGCATAATAATTGGAATTTAGATACAATGGGCACAACTGCTTAATTAGTGAAGTTCTGTTTTGTGAATTTTAATTGAATGACACCATTAAAGAGATCGGCAATTATCTGCATGTTGCTTTTCTTGCATATTAGTTTATGCTGCCAGCCAGTGAGACAAGATCTTATCATCCTTGATGGTAATTAAATGAAGTATAAATGTTGATGGATAAAATGGTATTGTTTTCTATATTTATGACAGCATTCCATAAAGTCACCTGAAGAACTATCAAAGTGACGCTGACCACTGTTAGAAGTGGTGCAGCTGTACTATGTTTTTCCTAGACACAGTATGGTAATTATTAGTCAGACATGTATGCAAACAAAAAAAGCCACGTGAAATGCTTTTGTAATATTGAGGAGTTTTAAAGTTAAGCGTAACTATACAGTTTAATGCAAATTAAGCTTTTATGGTACTTTAAAGGCTAAATTATTCTGATTGCCATAATAAGCATAAATCTATGTGCATGTATTGATCTTGGCTGCTTTTTAAAAATGACTTTGCCCCAGCAACTTGGCGTATTTCATAAACAAACCAATACACTATTGATCTCTTCTGCACTCTGAAATCCTATGAAGAATTCAAGTTATTTTTTAAGTGCATACTATGCCTTTAGGGGGGAAATTAATAGAAAAAAGTAATAAATCTCCTTGCAGAAAATGTACAAAGGACAGAAGATATATATCTGACTTCTATCATTAAACTTACATTTTAATCCCACACCCACAAATGGCATCTGTATGTAACATCTTCTACAATACTCACAGCCCAAGTATGAAACTAATGTTCTTGTTTTGTTTTCTTTTATTTTTCTTAGCAAAGTCTATAATAACAGAGCTCCTATTGTTTGGCCCTTTATTTTCATAGTGGCACAATATTTCTACATTTGGCTAATTAACAGTGTTGCTTATTGTTATCGAAGCTATTATGTGAAAGCATTGACACATATACAATATGCTTTCAGATTTTACATTTTACAAAACAACCATGATTTCTATGATGTAATAAGCAAGAATGCTTGCACACCTGCCCATTACTACATTCAGAGGTGATCTAAGGCACAACACATTAATTCAGGTATGTGTATTATTTTGGTCTTAAGATGGGAGTATTATAACTCTTAGATGTTTTCTAGATTCCCTTTGGCAATTATCTCTTTTTCTTTCATCAATCAGTCTCTCTTGTTTTATATTTTAACACAATGTCCATTCAAGTGTAAGGATTACAAATGCATGCCGCACAACATAATACATAAGGGTAAGTATTGTGTAGAACATGCTCTCTGCAGTGTAAAATACATACCATTAAGATTACTTTATACAGATGCTGAAGGCAGGGGGTGAACATGAATAATCTCCCCCTGTCCCAGATGCAAAAGAAGTATGTGCTGTTTAAGACCCACCAATAGGTAAAAAAGGCAAGAAGGGGTAACTATTCATTGGTGCTGAATCCATAGAAGGGACTGCCAGAACTGACAGGATGAAGGAAGCCACAAAACATTCACAATGGCATGGGACAAGTTGAAAAAACGATAACTAAGGTAGAGATGGGGATACATTGAATATTAAAGTATATTGGCCATGTTCTGAAGCAAATATAAGTAACAAACCTTTGGAGTTGGATGTAACCATCTTACATATATAATAAATTATATAATTATGGATACAAATTGTGAAATTGCTTTTGCATGCTATTTTCTTAATAAGGGTGGCCCCCTGAGTCTGTTCCTATAGCAGAAATCATTGTAATGACATCAAAGTCTAAGCTCTCCATGCTTCTCTGCCAAAGTGAATGTATCACTGCTGCAGTTCAATGCTAAATGCACTGGTGTTAGTTTCTTAATCCAAGAAAGACAGATTGAAAATAAATGCATATGATGATGTAGTAGTGAAACAACACTGTAGCTAAGAAGGTGAAAGAGGTAAGCTGTTTTTGCAATTTTTGTAAATCATCACCCTGTGTCCATTATGGTATTATTTCTGGGTGGGTCATAGAGAAAAACTGAACAAACAGCACAATTATAGTCAATACATCTTAATCATCACCATTTTTCTTTGCAAAATCATTTGCAACTTTAACATCAGGAGCATAACAACTAAATTATTTGTAAAAAAATATGCTTTTGAAAGTGATTTATGTGCTTTAAAGCACTTAAAATAGCAAGCAAAATATACTTACTATCCTGCCATTAGAGTATATTGTCACACTTTCTCTATGTAATGTAAATAATAAAGCTTTAGTTATGGAAGTAATATTCTTACAATATTAAATGTTACACTGATTGGTGCAAAAGTATGTTATTTTTGCAGTTAACTTTGTTGATATGGCAGCCCCTTGGAATTTTTCTTGAGCTGTAAACTCCTGATATGATATCATGAAAGACTGATCCCTCAACGCCTGACTGCCTACATTAGTGTATAAGTTATTATTTTTCTAAGCTAAGTGCTGCAATAGGGTAGCTTTATATTCTAGTAAGATGGGTTCTCAGCTATGTCTCACAGGTGAAACAGCTTACATTAAAAATTAACATGTAAAAAATATATAACTAAATGGTCATGCATGCAATTATTTATTAAGCTGGACAAAACCGTAGTTTGAACTGTACTTTATAGTATTCATTTCTCTATTCATTTGTTAAATGTCCATGCAAAAGTTACTTTTTCAGAGGTGAAACAGGAGCACTGTCTACTTAAGTTACTTGATCAGAATCACATAATGGGCAAATGTAGGTTGAGGAATGAAACCCTACTCTATGGGTAAAGGTTTGTTAGCAGCTTATTGCCTTAATAATCTGTACCAAACTTCAAAATAATCAGGTATTCAGCATTTCGCATTGTAATATTTTTCAAGTGGAAATACACCATTTGAAAAGAAGTAAATAAATAAACATTTGACAAAATGCTTTAGGAGGAATGCTCCTAGATTTATTATAATAAATAAAATACCAAAACTCAGAATAGCTTCTAGAACATAAATGGTTCAAAATAATCAGGTATTTTAAAATTAGTATGAAAATCAGCATTTAGCACTGCAATCATTATTCAAGTGGAGCTACAGTATTTCACAAGAACTACTGAAATAGCAAAGAATGCTAAATTCAGATATGTAGTAAACGTCCACATAGGTTGATATATTAATCTGTGACAGACATAATAAGGAGAGTGAAATATTTAAAATATTATTTAGACTGTTCAGTATTTGACTTTGCTGCTAGTGTCACCTTTTTGATGTTCAGCCTCTTCAACAAACCAATTACATTCTATAAGCTATTTTTGAGTGTTGGTATTGTATTATAATAAATCTAGTTCAATTCTACAGTTTGAACCACACTGTTATTTTAATATACCACCAATTTCAGCGCATTGTATACATTTTTTCCCATGTACTCTTTTCCCTCCTTTTTACAATAATGCAAGTTTAGCATTCCTCAAATATTTTGTCATGTAATATTATGGAGTCACTGAAACAGGTATCATAAGTATAAATGATTTCTTTTTGACCATGGTATGGATGCTAGTTATTATGACAGTTTACATGTATTATCCATCAAAGGCCCATGACAGGTTAAGTACTTGGGCCACAGAAAATGCCTCATAGAAGGTCTTTACAATATTATGATGGAAAAATATATGTATTTTTAAATGTGTGTAAAAGAAAACAATTGACACTGTAGTAAAGAAATGATGTAATATTTTAAAATTCATAAACAAAAAGTTACTGTAGGGGAAAATCGCAAGGTGCACATATGGTAAGTAATATACTGCCAAGCATTAATGTAACACATTAGTTATCAAGTTAAAGTAATATAAAGGCAACATGAAAACTCGGTATAAGGAAAAACTAATTTTCAAGTGGAGCAGTTACATAAATCAAAAAGGTGCATTTAACATGTTTAGAGAACATCTAAGATTTTATTGTTGAATTTAGAATTTAATAAACAGATATGATAATATCCAATTAATCTTAAACTAGAATGAAAACACATTGCTATCATAAAAATATAAAACACAGGTTGTAGTCAAAAATAAACTTTAGCAATACCATTATTTTCCAATTTAAAAAACTAAAATAAAATAATATATTTTTCTTTTATTAATAGTCATTATTTTGAAGATTTTAGATACTTCAGTTGTTTTAGGCTTGGAAGCATTTGTAATTAAAAAAAGTAAGTTAAGATAAAAATATACATGACAGCCTAGTTAGAAATATTGTTATTAAGTATATTTATCTCTCTCTCTCTCTCTCTCCCTCTCCGTTTCTCTCTCTATCTGTATATGTATGTGTGTGTGTGTGTGTGTATAAGGTCTGTCAGAAGATGGGCTAGAGTAGAAATGTTGAGTACAAACTTTCTAAAGTAGCTTGAGCATCCTAAAAATACTTTCATTTGTTGTTTGTTGCTAAATATATGCCAGTTTTTGGTAGTTTATATTTTGTTTGCTTGGCATCTAGTTGCCCTTCTCCCATTTACATGTTCTACATGTCCATATTGTATCATACCAAATTAAGTCTAAGTCCTGTCTGTATTAAAGAATCCAGCAAAGCTTGTACTTTACATAAAATGTACTTAGGATTCAATAAAATCCATATTGGCTTCATGTAGGGTCTACATGGAGTTTATATGTTTGTGCGACAGTGCGTGGGGAGAGGTAGAGAGCAATGCATATTAATGATGCATGGTGCCCTTAAGTTAGGTTACATGGCTGGTAACAGTGTTACTGGCCAGGAAACTGTGTAAGCAAATGTAGATACAATTCTGTTTAAAGCAGAGCAATTTCAGTCTGCGAATTTGCATAGAATGCCACAATGATCACCAGGGCTTCACATATAGCTGTGAATCTGTTACTGTAACATATGTTCACAAAGGCTAACATAATGCAGGGACATTTAACCTGAAATAGGGACATATTTTCCATAGACGTTGCATAGACATGTGGAAGGATGAAACACAAACATTCTTGTCATCCTCTTTAAGCAAGATACGTGGACAAAGGCATAAATAATGAGGGGACAAAGGGCCAAAATAGGGACAGATTTTTAATACTGCACTTCCAAACATAGAAAGTTGATAGAATAAATAGGTTGCAAATTGGCATGAACTTTCTGAAGAGCATGATATTTGAATCTCACATGTCGGTAATCAGTTTTATTTCACTCTGCAATGACATGCCAATGATTTGCAGAAAACAGAAATGATATAAGGAAAAGATCACAAATATGAGTCAAAAACTGGACATTCTGCACAAATCAGGACAGCTCTGAGATATGCACTCAAATGTATGTAATAGTGAGTGACATCAGTCCAGAAATCATCCCAGTGATATGACAGAAAGACACAGATTTGATAAGAAAAACATCTGAACATCCTGGGCATATCTGGACAGTTTAGAGGTATGAATGTGATGTATATGGTCCTAACACATTACAGGACAGTGTACCTACAGTGCAGAGTATGGTGATATCCCATTCCTGACATTCTGTACTGAAGTTGTGTTAATGATCTTTAACATGACATGGACTGCCATGTAAAATGATCACTCAGGGGATGTGCACGCATTGAATAGGGACATACAGATGAATTGTAGGAATGAGCACAGAGAAAGAGGACAAGTGAAACTCCTTCATGCATAGCAGAGGAGGGCATGTCAATGGAAGATGGTTGCAGCAGGAACACCAAGCACATATCTATATGTTGAGAATGGACTGCACAGTGAAAATGTGTTGTATCTGACTGTCACACAAACTGACACACAATGGGGAGGGTGTCTGTGTGAGATAAGCATCCCTACATGAATAATGCAGAGGACATCTATCAGGGATCTGACATGCAATTGGGGTAAGGTGTATATTGTGAAGTTGGGCAAACTGATATGCTTGAGAATGTGTGTACTCTTAGCAGAGGTTTCCAACAAGGTGGTCACAGGTAAAGGATAATGTAAAACATTGCAAGAACCAACCACAGTCATGGATAATATCAGAATAATACCACCACTAGTCCCATGCCTTTGACATAATATGTGATATAAAGTGATAAAAGATGATCCTACACACACACACACACACACACACACATATATATATATATATATATATATATATATATATATATATATATATATATATAAAACAACAAACAATAAATGTAAAATAAAATAAATAATATAAATAAATAATAATTTGATTGGTGTTCCGTACCATCAGACAGTCATGTATATTCCACAAAAATAATACTGTCTAGTAAACACCTATGAACCTACCTAGGTGTGGCCAATAAGCTGTGTGACAGTGCACTGTGAAAAAGGTGGTACACTTCAGTTGAACATCACTGAAAGATTTGTCGGGAGGTACATGAAAAAAGGTGCATTGTAGATATTTATTGGTGTGATGAAGGCTGGGATCCATGATGGTATTATGGCTTCTGATGTGCATGTCGTTCACATACCCAGTACTTGTGTTACATTCAAGGGAGTAGTCAGCACTGTGATAACATGCTGGTGGATATACCACTTACCATCTACTCCAGGGCATGGGTCACATACCTATTGGTCTGATTATAGGGTTTGATGTCTACATTATACTTGGGTGGTATGTTTGTTTCCTGATTCATCAAATCCCTCCATGTTCCTTGTCAATGCAGGTGTTGCCATGGCTGTGGCAGCAGTCTCTGGTATGTGTTGATACTGTCTGTATTATACTGATATCACAGCTGGAGTTACTGATTGCCCACATTATGTAGTCCTTATGGCAGCTGTTTGGACACAACATGTGAATGTCATCACTTAACTAATTGTCAGAAAAGGGCCTAGCAGACACCCCGATCTACTGACCTGATCAGTGGACCTGACATATAGGTCACATCACATTTCAACATAGTGAGATACCACGTATGTCATACACTGGTCTACCCTTTTGGTAATATAACTGTTTATGGCCATGTATGATAGTGTTGATTGAATACCTCAGTGTGGATTTGTATCAAATAACTTGACCTGGTTAAGTTCCACAAGATGATATGATTGTCATCATGCATGCCCTTGATGATCTCATTGAGGACATCTGTCAGATGTAATGGACTTTATGTTGCATTAATATCTCACACAGTTCTATTGCATACATCTGGAATATTACTAGTGTATGTATAGAAGAGGTCCATAATGACATGTTGGTCTACCTCACAGTCAAGAAGAGTCAGGATGTCTCTATACATGCATGCATCAGGCACTGTCCTCCAACCCAGGTGGATGCATGTTGATGAACACCCTTGTATGGGAACATAGGCCATGTGGAGGTTGTGTTGAATTGTTTATTCAACCATATCAGGACAATGTACTCCCCTGGTGGGACTACTGCATATCCAAAAATCTGATGACATCAGAACCCAGTACTTTATGTAAGTGTCACAGCTCAAGTTCAACAGGGAGTGCCTTAGACAACACTTTATAGCTGATGACATCAGCAGTGTCTGTTGAGGAGAATATAACAGTGTTGCACATGCTGGTATAAAATGCTCTCTGTAATGTCAAGCAAAAGCTCCCATACACACTCACAGTTGACTGCAGTGAGAATTGAACCCTTACCTGTCTAAGTACACAAACTGCGGAAGACAGTACTTTACTCAAGCACCATGGCACAAGTCTGACTTTTATATGGTTGCAGACCAACTTGTAGTGGATGACATCAGCAGTGCATGTTGGAGCAAAGAAGTTGGGAGGCCTGCATGAAATGTACCTGTAGGTATGTGCAAGTATCAATATACTGTCAGTTCATGGGACTGGAACAGTATCTCTAGAATACACACTTCTGCTCTTCTGGCTAGACAAAGACACACACACACACACACACACACACACACACACACACACACACACACACACACACACACACACACTGTTGATTGCAGTGAGAACAGCACCTGTATCTATCTAATTACACAACTTCAGTACACACCATGTTATTTAACAAGAGTCAGAGTTTTACAAGACTTACACTTTAGTAGATGACATCAGCAGGCCATGTGGGAGACAAAATGTTGGAAGACCGGAATAGGTTTGTAGCTTAATATGTGCATAGGACACTACCTAATGGCTCTACAGTGTTTAGAAGCCTATCTATGTAAAAACACGGGTACACTTATTGAGCATAGTTGGATGGTCATTGTTAGCAGAGTGATTTTCTGAGCAGCACCAACTGACTCTGTCCATGAGGGACATATGTGCTACCTCAAAGGTGACCTTACAATAACCCAACCAATAGTCAAGGCTGCAAATGAGGAGGGTCATTGAGGAGCACTGATTCACATGCAGTGGGAGCCTACTACAGAGGAATGTGAATCATTGGAGGATATATCTGTCTCCCCAGTGTGTTCTGTTTATGTTATAGGCTAGGTTGAAAATCCTAGGCCAAGTTATTCTTGTCCTTTTTGATTTGCAGATATGCAACATTTCCAGTAGGGCAGGGTCTGAAACTGCATCTGCAGGGCAGGCATACATCACCTGTCAGCAGCCTGCGTGATACTGCGTACACTGGCAGGTCTTTTGGTCTTTCCATGTATGCCATGTTTGCAGGCCCTGGAACCTCCCTGGCACAACCCAGTGTTTTCTCCAGTTGCTGCTGGTGACTGGTGAGGTACAGAGAGAAGGGAGTATTGTACTCAATTAGTGGTTTAATAAGGGTAGAGTACAGCAGATGTATAACCACACTGGTCTTGGATTAGATGTCCATATGTATGATGTGTGCAATGCACTGTCACCACTATGAACACATAATGATGAAAGTGTAGATTGTTATCAACATGTGTTCCCAAGTCTTACACCATTGTGTTTCAGCTTAGAAAGGTGCCCATAATTAGCAGGGGTACTTCATTTCCAAAGGTAACAATGAGCCATTGCATGCTTTAAGGTTCAGTCCGTGAGTTTGCACCAATCATTCATATGAGACAGCCCCTTCTGTAATATGTTACCATCATTGGGAGACTCTGTATTAGTGCATCCAGTTACCAGTCATCTGCAGATTTGGGAAACAACAGGCCATCTACCATTGCCTGTACTTCAGGAAAGTTGTTTTCAAATATTTGAGGGTCAAACACAGATTTTTGTGGTATTCTAATGGTAATTGGCTACCGGTGGAGGTGTAGTCCTCAACTTTGAGAGTGTGTTATGTCAGTGAGCCAGTTACCCATCCCTGTATGACTGTATAGCTTAATTCCCACATGGGGGATCTTCACTATAACACATGAATGACAAACAGTGTCAAAGGTGTAGGATAACTTAACATAGGTGGTATGTCCTGTTATCCCTCATCCAGGTCTGTGGTGTCAGTATCCAAGGAGTCCACAAGGTTCAATAAGCAAGATCTACCCTTGGCAAAAACAAAATGGGTAGGATCAAGTGTGTTGAAGGTTACCTATGTCCCTGTGGATATTGTCCATGCTGATTCCTTCCCTAGCCTTGCAGATAAGTGTTTTTAGGCATATGGGCAATAGTTGCAGTTCTACATGTTACAAGACTGATGTGCATTGCATAGCACATGACATTTGATATTACATTTTTCACTGTTGTTGATATATGTGTGAAAACATACTGAGACAGCAGGGTTGCAGTGCATGGGAGGTGGCAACAGATGGATGTATTGTAAAAATATGACATATTGTTAGATAGGGCTCTCAGTTTTTAATGTTTACACATGTAATTTCATGTCATACAGAGGGAATGGATAGTAAACTGCAGTAATAGAGCATAAGATGTACAATTCCATAGAGCGTTGAGTGGCGGGTTTGTAAGATGGTTACCAAAATGCATATGCATGCTCAATACACATGTTTGCATGTAGGTAAGCAGTGCGCAAACACGAGCTGCATTACTAAAGTCTGACAGTTAATATTGAGTCTATAGTCTATGAAATACAGCTGCTGCATAACTGACTCTATGGAGGCACATGTTAATGCATTAATGCATTCCTTGTTGTGGCCAGATGGCACTGGGTACATTGCTGATGTGTGACAGCTAGTATTAAGTCTATGAAATACAGCTGCTGCTTAACTGACTCTGTGGTAGCACATGTTAATGCATTGATATATTCCTTGTTGTGGCCAGACGGCACTGGGTTCATTGCTAAAGTCTAACAGCTAGTATTGAGTCTATGAAAATTAGCTGCTGCTTAACTGACTCTGAGGCTCACATGTTAATGCACAGATATATTCTTAGTTGGGGTCAGATGGTACTGGATTTGAATACAGGTGTATCTAATACATTTAAATACATTGCTGCTATACCTAATATTTTTAAATACATGTACATGCATTACTGCCATTCCCAGTTATTGTGTGATGTGCACCTTTGAGCAAAAATGGCTTAAGGAGATGAAATGGATAGATAGGACAGTGGTAAAATATGGAGCAATCAGGGGGAAGAACAAAGGGAAATCATGGCAGGAATGTGCAGGTGGTACATAGGAAAGAAGCATAACTATCCATTTTTTTAACAGTGTAAAGTGAACATATGTGGAAATTATTAACTGAATTTGGACTGTCACCTCCAGAGACAAGGGTGACCACAAAACAATCTTATTGTATAGCCAATTGGACCAAATCAAGTATGTCAAGAAGATGAGTGCAAAATGGGGAGCTATATGTGGGACATTTGTTTTGTGGGACAGGTGCGATGTCTTTTTTTTTGTTTGGAGAGAGAGGAATCTTGGGTAAGAGATGTAGGAATGTCTGGGTCAGGTAAGTTGGGTAGGTGAGTAAGCAAATGCAGAAAGACAAGACAAACAAGACAAGAGACAGGGACAGTGATGGGCACAAAAGTTTGCGGGACACCATGTGATTGGGGTGAGGGTGGCGACATGCCTAACCCATGGTCATCAAGCTGGGTGACAGTGAGAATCAAGTCTTCACCCACTGGATTGTCATCACTGTGACTTCACTCCACTCCTGACTAAACTGCTTGACATCTCCTTCTCCTTCTCCTGGTACTACATAAAATGAGGGATAGCAGCCCCTCCAGCCAATGTAAGTGTGCACCAATAGTGCAGTGCACAACCCTATGCACCATCCCTGACAATTTGGTGTGGGTGATAAAATCAAATGTCACTTCTCCCAGAGGAGCCACTGGACCAGCCTCCAGGTCAGGACTACCTGACTGGGCAGCTAGTGTAGGGGCAGCAGAGGTGGTGCTGCCAGGTTTGCTCCCATACATACTGGTCAATGGTGTTGGAGCCGGTGGAGGGGTGGCACACAGATCCTGTGGGGCAGACCTGCCCCACTGAGCTGTGGAGCATTTAGTGATGTGGTACACATGGATGGCACTGATACATTTTGACAATATGTAATAAATTAAAATAAATAAATAAATAAATAAATAAAATATAAAAAGAGATAAGGGTTGGGGTGAGAGAAAAAAAATGAGATAAGATTAGTACTTTCAAATGTGACATACATTGCATTAAAATAATTATTTGACTCTAGTATCTTAACTTTTACTTTTAAGACTTCTGTCTCCTAAAAGGTAACTTTTATTTTTTAGAGTACAAGCTCCTAACAGATGTACACTATGCTACAGATTGAAAAGTACTACTTGACGTGTGCCTGTATTGCTCATATGTGTGTTCCAGTTATACAGATTACAGTTTACAGCAGGGTACCTGTACCACTAGTACAGCGGTTTTAATTTAGTTTAAATATACTTGAAGAATTAACAGTATTGTGTAGTTGGGAAGTGTGGTATTTGAACCCAAAACATCTGACAAAAGTTTAATATTGTACTATTTGTTTGTGCTACAGACTAATGCATGCATGAATGTATGCATACTTGCTTTTACAGTTGAGATATATAAGCTCAATTTGATACAACTGTATAAATTATCAAAAAATTTATCCTTAACTTGTAATGCTAAATAACACTACTCTTCTGCTGCATACATACCACATGCTTCCCTCATCCTTACCAATCTAGCCCCATGTGTTTGGTCCCTGGAAGCTGTGGAAAAAACAGAACAGAATATCATTATTACATTACTCTCTGTACTTGATACTTACACAGGTGTGGGATGTCCTCAGTCCTAAATTCTCCATTCCAACAGTTGAGGGTATTCCTGTTCCTCTTCTGTAGGTCATTGTAATGCTGCCTACTTTGGTCACCAGTGCTTGGGTTACCCGTGGCACCTTTACAGTCCTGGATAAAGTATCTAAAGCTTCTGACTTATACAGGGAGCCAGAATTGTCCCCCAGAAAGGAGCCTGGCACTGAGGTTCTTAATAAAAATCTTGAACTCCTGGACTTACCATCTCTGCACCCTAAACCTGACACCTTCTCCACAAACACCTACCCTGTGTGCCATGAAGAGTGATGGTTTACCACCAATTCCAGTTACCATGTTTACTGGGAGTGTACACACTGTTTGAAACAGTTGTCTTCTGCTTACCATCGCATAAACAAGGTTCTCGGCATTGAGAACCTCTGAGCTCCATGTTTGTGTGGTGGTAAGCAGAGTGCAACAGTACCAAGCAGTGAGACATTACATAATTGCAGTTGCAATTTCAAATTTATTGGACATATACTTAGAATAATATAGTACACAGTATGCCCACAGTCATACATCTGATGATAAATGTGACAATACATAAATATATACAGAAATAAATATCACAATACTAGTGTGTTGGCCCTCATACATATAATTCATATCAGCTCCATTATGTCAAGTGTTATAAGTGAGAGTGAATATAATGGGAAGTGGAACAGCAGTAAAAGTGTATAGAATATGCAGTATTTGAACCAAGAACCATGCATATGGCAGCCCTACACTTACACCTGTTGCCACAACAAGGATGAGAAGAGAGTTGTCTATGTTGCAGTTCATTGCTATAAACTGCAGTGTCACAACAGTAAAATAAAGGTTGTACACCCTGTACTAGAACCCAAGATCACCTGTACTCCAGCACTACATTTACACCTGCTTCCACAGGACTAGTTACACAACATTCCCATTTTACTAATTATTCTTAAGGTCTTGCTGTTAACCCCAGTGCAACATCACATAGCAGGTTTCCATGATGCCCAGTAGTATTAATTGAATGCATCCAGTTTCCAGTTTTGCATGTCTTGGCCCTATGTACTTCCTGAGTGTCCTAGATGTCCATATTGTCACTGCCATGCTTTGTACAAACCAGATAAGCATAGCCAAACCTGACATTCATTTCTCTGCATCTCCCACATTTGTGCTAAGTTGTTGTTTGTCTTTCAGCTTTTCCCAGTTAGGGGTTGCCACAGCAGAACTCCGGTCTGCTATTGATTGGCAGTAGATTTTCACAAACACCGAGGTGCCAGCTCAATGTCCAACCTTCAATGAAGGCACGCCCATTTACGCATGTCTTTCGAATGCCCACCCAACCGTGGGGGGGACATGCAGACTCCACACAGAAGGCAGTCCCCACACTCCAGCCGAGAATTGAACCAGAGAACCTCTTGCTGTGAGGCAACAACGCTACCGCTGCACCGCCATGGATTGATGTTTGTTTGTGCTAAGTGGTGCTCACATAAACACAGGCCAATAAAAAAGAAAGAAAAATGAGAGGTAGTTGAAATGAGGAAAAACAATATATGACATGCACACTAGAAGATGAAAGTATACATGAGCTATTTCTACATAGGTCTGGATTTGAACTCTTACTTCAATGCAACTTCAGAACACATGATGGGTACCTTATCCACCTTTGCCACACAAACAGATTTGCAGCAAATAACTTAAATCAATATGCACACAACTAACTGCAACAGCATCTAGACTGATATTAAACCATGCACATGTAATTTGTCCATGTACCAGTTTTGGATATAGTGCACCAAGTGATGGCACAGCCTGTCATAATTATTGCTTGCAAATATAAAGCTCTGCCTTAAATTTTTATGTTTGTTGGCCAGTCTTCATTTATCTGAACAGTAATCTGAGAAATGCAGTGAATAGGCCATTTTATATCACTGGTCTTAAAATATGTGATGATATTAAGTGGAAATAATATCATATGCAGTTAGCAACAAATGAAGGGCAGGTTGGATGTTAAGGAATACAACCTGTGATTTGTATGCTGCTCACTTACATTTCCAACTTTACATCTAACACTTTATAGATCTAACCAAAAACACACAGTGGAAGTACTGCAGCCTGCAGTGATGTTGTTTTCCTTTTTGCAACCAGTAATCATTCACAGTTGCAATCCATTAAAAACAAACAGTGAGGGAGTGCCTGCATTATGTTTATATCTCATCCATCCAATTGATACAGCAATTCTAATGAGTTCACACCTCACTTGCATCTTCACTGTGCTAACAGCCCTGAATCTACACCATATAAAAAGGCAAACATAGCTAGGCAAATTGATGGTGAGAAGACTTGTTTATGTTGGGAAGAATGCATGTAACACTATTTCTTCAAGATATATCTCTACAGAGGAGTACTGAACTTCAGAAGGCATGCTTCCATTTGGTCAGCTGCATACGGAATATGCTGGAATGATTTAAGAAAAAATCTGAAGCAAAGGTTTTTACCCATTTATCTGTATGCATTAGTTAGAAGTGTACGGATTGCATGGGCATGTTTGCTAAGCCATTTCAAAGTACAGATTGCCAATACATAAAAATGTAATGTCGTGTGATAAATATGTACAAATGTTTCAGGGGCAGTTCCTTTAAAAGCACTTTTAGCATTTCAAAGATGGTTTGTTAACAAAATGTGTCATTTTCCTGTTCTTTTGAGGTGGAGCAAAGGTGAATTACTGTCATGGCACAAATAAGCCTGTGTTGCTCTTGTTACTTTCCTTGTTTTGCACCCAGCCTGTTGTTCATATTTCACATCTGAATACGGTTGTATGTTTCTACAGGGGATGATACTGAGTGGCTACTTTTTCTGTTTTATCTGGAATCAATTATTCAGTACTTATGTGATACCTATTTGCATTGTCCTTCTGTTGTCTTTTAGGACACCTAGGTGTATGCTACCCAGATGTGTCAATTCTTGGAGATCCCCATTCACCAATGCTGAAAACCAGGTGTAGGGGATGCCTTTAAGCAAAATGGTGCTTTTCTGCTGGAAAGAAGATGGGGAGATTTGGCACGTAAGATGCAAATTTGACAACAGATTACTGCAAGCTGAATACCCTGAGTGGCCACAGCAAGATATAATAGCATGTGTGCCACAGGGCCACTGATATGATCATATATGCATGGAGGAGAGCAGCTGCAGTGGGCTGTGACCAGATGTGTACTGGGGAAGGGCCTACAAGGGAACCATCACTAACACCCAATGAAGAGTTCCTGGCCAATATCAGGGATCCAGACAACTCCCTGGAAAGTGTAGTACAGCATGTTCTAGATGTGGAAGTAGTGTAAGAGACTAAACTAATGACCAAACTAATGACTGGCACCAGAAGCATGGCCTCAAACTGAATGCCAAGAAATCATTATTATCCCCATTGGGGAAAATGACATCCCCACTAATTATCACAATAATAACAATGTACTAAGCACGCAATCAATCATGAGGTACGTGGGCACCCAGGTTGATAGCAACCTGACTTTTGATGACCACATTGCCTCCATTGTATGAAAGGCTTTCTACATGGCCCACCTCATAAGTAAGGGTATTTCATCCAGGAGCAAGGAGGTCATAACATCCCTGTAGTCTTCCCTTATCAGACCCATTATCGAGTACAATGCCCCCTTTGGTATGTACCTTGCCAAGCACATGCAGCAGCTGGAGAGATCACAGAGGTTCCTGACCAGGAAAATCCAGGGTCTCAAACACCTATCCTATACAGATGGACTAAAAACCCTGTCTTTCTACTCAGTCTCATACTGACTACTCAGAGGTGATCTGTGTCTAGCAGACAAGGCCATCTCAGACCCAGCCTTGATGGAGTTTTGCATACCTGTAAATCAAATTCCACTCATGCAACCTGCATGCAAGGCCTTAACTTGGTCTTTGACTTTATAAGAACTTGTTGGTGGGATAGATTTGTGTCCCAAAGACTCCCCCATCTGTGGAATAGACTCCCTCTCCTTGTCAAGCAGAGTACCTCTCTAGCCCTCTTTAAGAGGAACCTGGACTACTGGATGGGAAACAGAAAATGCTCCCATGGGATGCCACCTGTTTCCCTGCTGGACAGGGGAAACAGATGCTTACTCTGTGTGAACATGGGCGTAATTCTTGGCTAGGCTTATAACGTCCTCCAGGCCAATAGCTTAGTATCATGCTATGAACTATGAAGTATCGTCCTATGAACTATGAACCTAAGAGACAGCAAACACGTCCCAGGAGGAGCTTCCAGGTAGACTTTGGTATCTCAACAGTTGAATATGATTGTATAGTAAAACAAATGAAATCAGTATGTTACTTCTGCGTCACATGTATTTTTTTCAGGGGAATTAAAAATTGCTACAGTTACTAGCTCAAGTTTGAGTTGACAGCCACGTTCTTGTTGAAAGTATCTTTAATGGACATATAAATGGTTAAAAGTATTAACCCCTGTGTTATTGTTAATTGTGATGATGTTGCTCTAACCTCATACTTAATTTCTTCCAGAACCATATGGATTACAGACGAGAATCTCTCCTGCAGATGTTCAGCCAAACATTTTTATGTCAGTACTGCTGAGCAATTTAAAGAAATATTTGAGCATGTGCTATTGATGTCAAGCTTGTTGCACTGTCTGCAATAGTGGCAGCACTGTTACTTTGTTAGCATATATTGCAGTGTAGTAGTGTAGGTATTAATGTATTCATGTGTTTGTTGCTTTTTATCACAGGTGTTCATGACAGTGGGAGTGTGGGCCCTCTGCCACTTGATGTCATTGTATCAGCAGACTCTGATAATGATGTTGGCCAAACTGAGGCACAGTCAGGGGGTGCAGAGATTTAATCTGACACTGAGGTTAACATACAGCCATCCTATGCAATTCCATCAGACACAACCATTAGGCCTACACTTACCCATTCTAGTCAGGCTACAGATATTGGATAGGTGGAGAGTGAGGCTATTGATCAAGGAAGTGTGACTATTGTGGCTTCAGTGCCTATTGAGTCTGGCTGTAACCAAAGTGTGGGAAAGATACCATGCAGGAGGGTTGATAGGGGTGCTTGGAGGGGGCCTACTGTCCCCCCTCCACCTAGTGCAGTTGTCTCTCCCCATGCCACTCAACATATGTTTAGGGCCATCATGAAGGCACAGGCATGGTCCCATAGAGTCCCGCAGAGGCTCAAAAGTAAATAAGATGTTATTTTAGATTTGCATATGTTTGCCACAGTATAGCATTGAGGGAAATGTATGGCAATAATATGAATGCACGTACAATGTTAAAACATCCAGGTACATTTGTACCAATAATAAACCCAACAATACAAAATTTTTTAAGCACATGTAAATTTGAAATTAGAAATTATTTTGATAAATGTTATAGTAAATATGATAATTTGAATGCTTCTGAAAAGGAAGCACTAAATTCTTTGATAGAAGATGAACGTATTGTAATTAAGTCAGCGAACAAGGGTGGGGGTGTTGCTGTTTTGAATACTGCAGCATATACCTCAGCTTTGAATGATTTACTTAGAGATGCACAAACTTATTCAAGTGTTTCTCCTATAATGTTGAGAAATATAATTTGTAAAGTGAGAGCAAAATTTGAAGAACTTAAGGGACAGGAATTGTTGGAATAAGATCTGTTAGACTTTTTTCGTATTAAATATCCTGTGACACCAATATTTAAAGCGCTTCCAAAAATCCACAAAAATGTAATACGACCACCCATGAGACCGATAGTCTCAAGTAGGGGGTGGATTTATTTATTTATTTATTTGCAGTTTGATTACCGGGCAAGTCCACTGGGCCAAATTGACCCATTTTCAGTGGAGGCCCAGGCAGAAAAGCTCCAAGATGCATTATACAATTTAGATACAACTGATAGTTAATATTAAAGATATTATGTAGAATAGTTACTCATAAATGCATTCAATATCATGCATAGTTAACAAATTCATTAAGCTTGAAGGTAGGGATCATACAGTTTCATTTGAGGAAAACAGATATGTGTTAGGTGTGGAAACAGTTTACATACAAACCTTTTAAGAAAATTAAATACGTTTTACATACACACATCAACAGTAGAATGCTATTTACAATATTTACAAGGTTGGGCTGTGTGAGGGTAGCTGTAAGAGTTGTTAAAAGCTTAGAGAACAGCTATAGAAAATGTTGAGAGCTTAGATAGGCTCATAGGAAGATAACTATGAGAGTTGTAGAGCTTGGGAACAACCCCCTTTGATTAGGTTGAGTGAAGGCAGGTACATTTCCATTTAGTGGACAGGTATTTGAATAGTTAGGTTTTGAAGTTTTCGGAGTTTGGTGGAGGGAAGGGAATTCCATTTTTTGCCTAACATAATGGATTGAATGGATAACAGAACACTTATCCATATGGGTGGAAACTTAACTGAAAATAGTGATGCAGTGTTACCCATGAATATTAAAAGACACTAGACATTTTTTGAATATGTTATCGGAGGTTGTAGAAAACAAAACAGTGGCCAATGTATTAATGGTCACTCTTGATGTCAATAACATTTTTACTGTTATTAGTAATGACTATGGCTTAAATGACATCAGAGAAGTACTAAAAGTAAAGAAAGTGTTTAATGGGAGATCAAACCAATTAATTCTGGAAGTTCTACAGCTCATACTTGAAAATAATGTATTTATGTATAATGGTACATACTATAGGCAAAGACAGGGTGTGGCTATGGGCACACCCTGTGTAAACTCATACGCCAACCTAGTGTTGGCATATTGGGAAGAAATGAATGTCCTTATTAATGACCAATGGTGGAGTGACCATTTACTGCATTATGTTTGATTTGTGAATGATATTTATATTTTATGGCAACATAGTGAGAATGAACTGACAAGGTTTGTTAAGCATCTAGAGACAACCATTGATTTTCTTATGTCTACAGTAAAAAGTGATTTTAAATCTATAGACTTTTTGGATGTAAGAATAACCAATGATGTAGGGACTGGCATGTCAACCTCTCTATATAAGAAAAATTGTTGGAGCAATCACTATCTAGAATTTTCAAGTATGCACCCTAGACGTACTTTTAAAAACATAGTAGTGGGACAGGGTTTACTCAAATCAAGACTATGCACAGAAGAAGCCAGCTTTGAAAAAGAGCTGGAGAGTTTACAGAACCATATGGTACAAAGGGGCTACACAAATAACCTGATGCAAGCGGGGTTAGATGTAGTGTTGAGAGGTAGAAAGGGAAAGGCTATACTATGGTTTAAGGTTAATGAGACACAAAGCCATGAGAACAACACAATGACACAAAACATTAACATAGAAAGAAGTAATAAAATAGGCTCATGTTACAGTACAGCAACAATTTTAATGGGGTCTGCGAAATAATTAAACAAAACTGGAATATCTTATTAAGTGAGGATAGATTCAAAAATATAGTGGACAAAGAACTAAGCTTTGGTTTTAGACGCAACAGTAATCTGAAAGATATGTTTTGTAATGAACCAGAAATGAGAAATAAAAACAAAACTATGTTAACATAAGATAAAGCAGGTACTTGCCCTTACAGGCATTGCAAGACATGCTTCATGATTAGTATAAGAATAGCTTTGTTCACCCCATAAATAAAAAGGAATATATATTTAAGTTATATGCAGACTGCCATGTGGAGAATGTGGTATATATAGCGGTGTCAGTCATGCCCCAGTTACTATGTAGGGAAAACTAATTGCAAATTGAAAATCAGAATACAACATCACTTGTACAGCATTAGACAGAAAGATGAATGAAACGGCCTGTATGTGCATACTTCTAAGAATCCAACACACTTTTAAGTTCATTGTTATACAGGTTACTCATATGAGTAGAAGGGGGGGGGGGGTAGTGAGTGTCAGTGAATGTAATGAACTACACTGGATTATAAAACTAGCAGAAAACCATCCTCTAGGGTTAAATACATGCATACCTTTAAGACCAGACTTTAGGAAAAAGAGGGCAGTGAGATGATTGGTAGTTGTAGTTTTAAATCTATTTAAATAAATTGATGAAAGCTGTTTCGTTGTCTTATGAAGGGTTATCCCAAAAGCGGCCACGGTTTTATCACTATTTTACCTGTTGTTATGGAATAAAAGTTTGCACAGCCTGTTTGGACTCAACTGTTTTCTTGGACTACCAATGCAATTATGTAATTTCTCACTGCTTGCCACTGTTGCGCACTATTTACCATCACACAAACATGGTGCTCAGAGGTGCGCACTGCCGAGCACCATGTTTGCATAATGGTAAGCTGTGTGCATTATTTTCAAACAGTGTGTGTACTCCCAGTAAACATGATAACTAGAATTGGTGGGAAATCATCAGTCTCCATTCCTCTTGATCCATGGTAGACATGGCAGGCATTCGTTGAGAGGGTGTGGCATTTAGGGCACAGAGATGAGGTGTCCAGGAATACAATATTTTTATTGGACTCCTTGTTAAACACCACAGTGCCAGGCTGTTGAAGGGGGATTACTCTAGCTCCCAGCATAAATCTGAAGCTTGGGATAGTTTGGCCCAGGCTGTATCCAGTGCCACCAGTATCCCATGCACTGGTGACCAATGTAGGCATCACTTTAGTGACCTAAGTCAGAAGAAAAGGGATACCATTGATGCCTGGCTTGAGGAATTTAGTACTGTGAACATCCCAAACCTGTGTAAGATAAAACTACTGAGAGTACTTGTAAGAATTAAAAGCTGAATATAGGCAAGACTGGTATCCATAATGATAGTCTGTACTGTTCAGTTTTTTCCATAGCTGCAAGGGACTGGGAAGTCAATGTCTGATCCCATGGGGCTAGATTGGTGAGGATGAGGGAAGCATGTGGTGTGTATGCAGCAGAAGTGCAGTGTTATTATAACTTTAAAAGTTAGAGATAGCTTTTTAGGTATTTTATAGATTTGTGTGAAATTAAGCATGCCTATTCAACTGCAGAAGCAAGCGTGCATGCATTAGTCTATTGCAGACGCCAAGAGTACAATATTAGACTTTAGTCAGAGCATGTTGGTTCAAATACCACACTTCCAAACTATACAATACTGTTAATTCTTCATTTAAATGTAACTTAAAGGTTTAAAGTAAAAGCTCTATACCAGTGGCACACATGCATTGCTGTAAACTGTAATCTGTATAATTGGAACATGCATTTGTGCAATATATGCACATGTCAAGGGGTACATGTTGCAATCTGTAGTATAGTGTGCTTCTGTTAGGAGCTGGTAGTCTTAAAAGTAAAAGTTATCTGTTAGAAGATGGTAGTCTTAAGAATAAAGTTTAAGATAATAGAGTCAAATAATTGTATTAATGCATTGTATGTTACATATGACGGTACTTATTTTATCTCTTTATTTGTCTCTCACCCCAACTCTTACCTCTCTTTTTTTATTTTATTTATTTTTTTCATTTTCTGCTTTATTTTAGAACATTTCATCAATATGTGTCCATGTCATCCATGTGTACCACATCACAAAACCCTCACAGCACAAGGGGTAGACCTGACCCACAAGATCTGCCTGCCCCCAGTCCACAGCCCGACACTGTTACCCAGCACATCTTGGAGCCAATTTGTGTGCACCACCTCTGCTGTCCTGCACTACTTTCCCCCCTCATTTAGTCTTGCTCTGAAGGTTAGTTCAGTGGTTCCATCCAGGATCAGTGGCAGAGGTGTCGAGTTTATCACCCACACTAAGTTGTCAGGGATGGTGTGTAGGGTTGTATGTCACATTGTTGGTGCACTCTGACTCTGGCTGGAGAGACTGGTCTCCAGGAGGAGGAGGAGGAGACATCAAGAGGTCTAGCCAGTGGCAGAGTGAGGTGACAGTGATGACATTCCTGTGGATGAGGACTCAAATCTCACTGTCACCCAACTTGACAACCTTGGGTTCTGGATGTCCCCACCCTCATCCCAACCATGGTGTCCACTGACCTCTTGTGTCCATCACTGTCTGTGTCTTGTTTGTCTGTTTGTCTGCAATTGCTTTCTCACCTACCTAACTTGCCAGACCTAGACATACCTAAGCACAGCAACAGTAATACAAAAGTAGTTAAAAGTATTAGATACAGCTGTATTTGAACCCAGTACCATCTGACCCCAAACAGGAATCTACTGTTGCATTAACATGTGCTGCCACAGAGTCAGTTAAGTTGCAGTGGTATTCCAGAGACTCAGTACAAACTGTCATACTTTAACAATGCTGGAAAAGCAATGGCTCCCTTCACATTTTGGGCTCCATGGTTGAGTAGAGGTGCACATCGTGCGCCAATGGTGAGTGGTGGCAAACAGTTGTGGTTACTCTCATCCAGTGACACAACACTGCAGCACTATGCCAACACACACACCAACACATCTCATATAAACAATTCATGTCATTGCATTATCACTATGTAATGAAACATATTTTAAAGTATGAAACAAAAGAGCAAACCCATGAATGAATAAAGTGTTCTTAAGCCAAGAAAACAGAATATATCCACCAAATAGAAGAATGAAGACTCACACATGGCTGATCATATGAAAACTTTTTATTATTACCAGATAAGCACTTTACGCCAAGAATGGCACTTCTTCAGATCATTCAAAAAACATTGAATTATAATTCAATTAAATAATAGTTAAAATTTGAACAAAGAATTAGCATAAGACACAATCATTAGAGCCAATAAAGATCTTTATAATAAATGAACATAATAGATCAACTAGTTGTGTAATTATAATGACATTGTCAGTGGTTAGAACATACAACTGCTGTAAAGACATATTAACCCATCATATAGCTTTAACCAATAGACAAGTTGGAATGTATGACTAATTATATGCATCATTGCACTGCTTGAGGCCAATATCAGTGGCTATAATGCATAGCAAATCAGCCAGTAAAATAACTACAATAACAATGTAAACATTAGTATTTCTGGGTCAACAAATAGACCAATATTTCAGTTTTAAATATATGACAAAGCATTGAGTTCCCAGAAAAACATGGCTGATTAATCACAACACTGTGCTGCTCTAAGCAAATAAAGAATAAAAACTGATCAAACATTTCAAAGTGCCCATAGAAGCCACTAAAAGGAAATAAAATAATATAGCATAATTTAATTTTTTCCGCACAAAATGATATAAGATACATTCATTATGTATAATGTATCAGGGTGTCATAATTCCAATAATACTAGTTAAATGAAACAAACCAATCATGTCTCTAAAACTGAGCAAATAATTACCATATGACACATTTGTTAACCATAAAAATGTAATAAACCTATGGCTGCCTTGCAGAGCAGTCTCAGACCCTACCCTTATGGGAATGATGGGCATTTAAAAATTCAAATGGGTGAAGAATAAGTTGTCCCAGGGTTCTCAACTTAGCCTGTGACATAAACAGAACATGCTAGGGAGACCCACAGCAAAGCTTCTAAATAGCCTATTCCTATTAGGCTAGTAGCGTCATATGAACCTATGAAGCTATGTGCCTATAAAGGCCTCCCAACCTATTGTCCCCCACATAGCCTGCTGATGTCATTTACTATATGTTCACCTGCACTCTTGTATAAATCACTGTGGCACTAGCATAATGTACTGTGTTCTGTACTCTGTATATGTAGATATGTAGGGGTTCTGTTTTCACTGCATTCAACTTGGTGTGTGTGTCTAGACAGCAGAGCAGAAGCATGTGTCCCACTGTTACTGCGCCAATGCCATGCAATGACAGTATTTTGATACTTTGAACATGCCTACACATCCATTTCATGCAAGCCTCTCATCCTCTTGTCTCCCACATGGCCTGCTGATTGCAACTATTATAAAGTCACCTGCATTCCTGTTAGTCAGACTTGTGCTGTAGAACTTATGTTAAGTACTGTGCTCTGTATTCTGTGTCATTAGATAGATAGGGGTTGCATTCTCACTGCAGTCAACTGTGTGGGTATGTGTTCAAGCTATTGCTTAACATTACAGATACAATTTTACACCAGCATGTGGAGACTGTTATCTTTTCCTCAACAGACACCACTGATGTCATCAGCTATAAAGTGTTGTCTGCCACACTTCAAACCGGACTTGAGCTCTGGCTCTTGCGTAGAGGACAGTGCTCTGTAGTCTGTGCAATTAGATATGTAGGGGTTCTATTCTCACTGCAGAGTGTGTGTGTGTGTGTGTGTGTGTGTGTGTGTGTGTGTGTGTGTGTGTGTGTGTGTGTGTGTGTGTGTGTGTGTGAGAGAGAGATCTGCTGCTTAACATTACAGAGAACATTTTACACCAGCATGTGGGACACTGTTAAATTCTCATCAACAGACACTGCTGATGTTATCAGCTATAAAGTTTTGCTTGAAGCACTCCAAGTTCAATTTGAGCTGTGGCACTTGCATAGAGTACTGTTTTCTACAGTCTGTGCAATTAGATAGGTAGGCGGTTTATTCTCTCTGCAGTCAACTGTGTGTGTGTGTGAGCTGCTGCTTTGTATTACAGAGAGAATTGTACACTAGCATGTGGGACACTAGTATATTCTCCTCAGCAGACACTGGAAATGTCATCAGCTATGTCACATTTTTGGATATGCAGTACTCCCACCAGAACGGGGCCAGAGATTGGTCTAGAGGCCAGTCAGAAGTCACCTCAGACTATACCATAAAGATTACAGTGACATGGCCTTTAATCTATCCAAATACATAATGGCATGGTTTGTAGGCTCTGTTTTCAGGTACATGTAAAAAAGAGCATTATACCGTGTTAGTGATGTAATGAGCCTTGACTACAGTGCTGTCATACAATCATAATATCTCAATATGATGGGGTGACTTATGATGTGCACAGCATAGGCTTTCAATATCAGTGTGGACACTTGGTGGTCAAAGTTCAGATTGCTATCTATATGTGCTGCCAGTGCTTGAATCACTGTGTTTCTGCATAGCAGGAATGTTGTCAATGCTGTTATTAGCATGGAACTCTACTTTTCAGACAGACAACATTGCAAACACACATTTTTTGCATTTATTTGTCCATTGTGTGTGTTTTTCACCATTCTGTTGTGTGCGTCATCTTCTCCTGTACTGTGTTATCATCATTGGTGGACTCAATGATTGCACATGATATACAAGACTCAGCAAACTTGGTAGAACAAAGGCAATGTACTTTAGCTGGAACTGTCAAGAAATACAGTTCAAACAGTTAAGGGCCAAGAACTGATCTCTGGGGTTTGCCATTGTTGAAAACTCTAGTGGTACAGGTTGATTCACCAGCTTTCACATGATGTATACTGTCAGTTAAGCCAATTGATTACCCATCAACTGAGGTAAGGTTTAATCCCCAACGTAGGGATTTTTTCAATGATACCTACATGTTCGATTGTGTCAAAACCCTAGGCCAGATCACAATAGGGAGTAGGCACTGTCTTATCTTTATCCAGGCATATCTCATGGAATTGATGGGCTGTGGCAGCATCACTGATCACCTATGGCATTACTCAGCACATACATTTTCCTGATATGATTGAATACACAGTTCAATATACCCTTCACATGGCCTATTTTCACATACAAGGGTGTACATCAAGATGCATCCACCTGAGGGGACAGCAAATGCTGCATGCATGTATAGAGACATCCTAACTCTCCTTGACTGTGAGGTACAATGACATGTCATCATGCTCTAGTAATATCCCAGGGGTGTGCAACAGACCTGTGTGAGTTATTAATGTTACTTCAGGTTCATTACATCTGTTAGACATCCTCAAAGAGGTCATCAAGGGCATGCAGTATGACATCAGTATAATCCTGTGGAACTTGAACAGGTCAAGACATTTGACATAAAAACACACTGAAGTATTAGATCAACTCAGTCATATGTGGCCATAAACAGCTATATCCCCAAATGGATAGACCAGTGTATAAAATATGTGACATCTCACTATGCTGAAATGTGTGACATGATATACATCTCAGGTCCAGTGATCAGGCTGATACATCATGGGTGTCTGCTAGGCCATTTCCTGCCCTTTAGTTAAGTGATGGATATCACACATGACATACAATTCTGCCGCCAAACAGCTGCCTGAAGGTCTACAGATTGTAGGCAATCATTGACTCCAACTGTGATTTTAAAATAATACAGATTGTATCAACACAGATCAAAAACTGTGGCCACACCCATGATAACACCTGCATTGACAAGAAATGTGGATGAATTTGTTGAATCAGGAAACAGACACACCACCCAAGTATAATGTGGACATCACGCCCTATAATCAGACCAATGTGACCTATGTCCTGGGGTAGAGGGTAAGTGGTGCATCTACCAGCATGTGGTCACAGTGCTGACTACTTCCTTGAATTCTGCTAAAAGCTAGGAATCACTCACTAGAAGCAGTTCTCACCTTGGAAGATGCAGACATTTGTGCAGCCACAGAGACCTGGCTCAAGGCTCTGGAGAACACCCCAGTCATACCAGGTTACGTCTCCTTCCACATCTACAGACCACAAACTGAAGGCATGGAAATTAAAGGAGCCTGTGTATCAATATTCATTAAAGATAAATATATGTCCAGATTTTTTAAAGAGTATGATTTCCTGGAGATACTTCAGGTGCAATTAACTGTTGGTATGACACATATTCACATCTTTGCCAGCTACAGGACCCCCTTCATGAATCAAGGCACCCATTCTGTCTATATGTATCTACTTGAATCTATCAATATATATTCAAACACTATGGTTTTGGGTGACTTTAACTACCCATCCATTGACTAGGTAAATTACTCGTAATCAATCTCACTTGCTCAAAGGTTCCTCAACTTTGTTAACTCCAATACCCTGGACCAGCTGGTTAACACTCCCACAAGGGATGCCAGCATCCCGGATCTGGTGCTTAACAATATAAGGGACCACTGTAGCACTCCCACTGTGAGGTCTTTCCTGGTGAGATCTTACCAAAAATCAGTCTCATTTGAAGTAACTATCACACTTGATGCCCCCCCCCAGCAACAAATAAACTAAACAATTTCTTGAAAGCAGATTATAATCTCTTACATGGTGGTATAAATAGCTTCACTGTACCTCCCCCATTCAGATGAAACTAGCAACTATACCGGGTTCTACACCAATGCTTTATACATACAGCTGTATAACTGCATTTACTCAGCTGTACCTGAAAGGACCAAAACAAGCTCCTCAAGGAAGAGCAAACCTGCCTGGTGGACAACTGCCATTAACAGGCTTTACAATAAGAGGAAGAAATTGCTGTCTAAAGGTAAGAGGGAGTGAACCCTAAACTGGAAGCACTCTCTCTTTAGCTTAAACAAGCAAATAACACTTCTTGTGAATTCCTCCAAGACAAACTATGTTTCTAAATTAGCTTCCTCAACTAAGGAAAACCATAAGGTGTTCTTTAGTTACATCCGTAACCTAAAAGGAAAGTCCCAGATTTGTGTCAAACTGGTAGTTAAAGATAGCACATATACTGAGACTGTGGACATAACTAACCTGTTGGCCAACAGGTTCTATGAAAACTTCACTCCCCTGTCCCTGCCACACGTACCCCATGACATCTCTACCACATGTCTCCTAGCTGGTATCTCTAAGGAGCAAGTCATAAATGCCTCCACTAAATCCAAAAAACAAAGCATCTATGGGACCTGATAACATCCCAGGCTGCATCCTACATGGGTTCCAAGAATTAGCAACACTACTGAGTACTCTCTTCAATCATAGTCTAAGCACTGGCTTTGTCCTAGCTGAATGGAAAATGGCCACCATTATTCCCTTGCAAAAAAGGTGGTGCTTCCGCTGACCCTGGGAACTATGGTTCGATTAGCCTGACTAGACTTATCTGCAAGGCCATTGAGTGAATCATCATGGACCTTATCAACAAAGATATAAGTAATCTCCAAACACTTGACCCTACTCAGTTTGGATTTGTCAAAGAGAGATCACACCTGTTAAACCTGGTGGACTTCTTCGAGACATCACCAAGTTCCTGAGTGAGGGAAATCTTTGCATACAGCCTACCTAGACTTAGACAAGGCTTTTGACTATCCCCCACTCAGGCATCATTGATGAACTCACCTAGGTATTAAACCTTATATCATTAGATGGGTCACTAACTGGCTCACTGATAGAACATATATAGTCAAAATAAGGGAATCCACCTCCAACAGCAGACCTGCAAGCAGTGGTGCTCCACAGGATGATCCTGGGACCTGTACTGTTTGGAATCTATTTCTCTTAAGTACATGCAAAAACTAAAGGTCTGTGGCTGACAAAGTTTCCTGATGACTGCAAACTGGGAGCAGTCATAGAATCTCCAAATGATGTCAACATCCTACAAGAGGGTCTTACATAAACAAATGATTGGTGTCAAAGTCATGACCTTAAACTCAATGCAAAAAAATGTATTATCATCCCTTTTTGTAAGACCAATGTTCCTGCTAACTACCACATCAATAGCAATACCTTAAGTATGCACTCAGTGGTAAGAGACCTGGGAGTATAGGCTGACAGCAACCTTACCTTTGATCACCATGTCTCCACAGTGGTAAGAAGGGTATTC